>NC_056731.1:682932918-683017918 GCF_019279795.1 Protopterus annectens
TTAGGACTTTGTTCTCCATACTTTGACTTTGTCCTTTATTCTTGACTATTCGCTTGCTGTACTATAGAAATTACGATGTATACATTGTAGAAACTAAGCAGCGAAGGCTAAAGAGAGCAAAAAAAAGTTTGAGTTTCTAAGATCAAATTGCGAAATGAAAAAATATATTTTATATTTGACTTCCCAGTATGTGTCTGTGTGTGTGTGTGTGTGTGTGTGTGTGTGTGTGTGTGTGTGCGTGTGTGTGTGTGTGTGTGTGTGTGTGTGTGTGTGTGTGTGTGTGTGCGCTGTGCATATATATATAGCTATGTACGTATATATATATATATATATATATATATATATATATATATATATATATATATATATATATATATATAGTTTCATATGAAACCATCGATTTATCATTTCGTCGAGCCTAACATGATCGAGACAAAAACATCACTAACTGACATCATCGAAATGTCAATCCATCGACTTTCATACCATTGACAAGTAAACTATGGAAGTGTTATAGTGCCACGAGTGCTACCATGGGTGAAGTAAGTTATATGTCCATATGTTTAGTGTTTTGCTACTGAACGGGGTGTTCACTGGGTGCTCAAACATGACTAACTGCAAATAGTGCTACACACAAGAATGTCAGTGTTAAAACAGTAAATATGCAATAGCGTTAACACAGAGCACCCGGTGAACACCCCGTTCAGTAGCAAAACACTAAACATATGGACATATAACTTACTTCACCCATGGTAACGCTCGTGGCACTATAACACTTCCATAGTTTACTTGTCGATGGTATGAAAGTCGATGGATTGACATTTCGATGATGTCAGTTTGTGATGTTTTTGTCTCGATCATGTTAGGCTCGACGAAATGGTAATTCGATGGTTTCATATGAAACCATATATATATATATATATATATATATATATATATATATATATATATATATATGTGTGTGTGTGTGTGTGTGTGTGTGTGTGTGTGGGTTTACTTTCACCCATTGAAATTACTCTTAATCGAATCTCACTTACCCATTCCCACTTGCTCGAAACTACAGTAATTCGAAAGCATGGACTACCAAAATCCTTTCCCTTGGAAAGGAACCACTTGGCCAAATTTAATTTTTCCTTTTGTTAGCTGGCTTTTTCATGTGGAGCATTTGGAATGTAAGCTTTTTGGTAGCACTGTTAAATGTTTCTTTTTTGGGGTTATTTATGATATTGTTTTTGCAGGTCATAAAATGCTTACTTTTGGAATTGCATTACAAGTTTTACATTTGTATATTGAAAATTTGGACAGATGTATGGTATTCACCCCAGGTTGATACATAGTTTGCTTAATACTGAACACTTTTGGTTAAAAGACCACTTCAGCTGTGTACATTGTACATTTTCTAATAGTGTGAAAACAGGTTATTCCACATTTTGACTGTTTGTCACACATTGTTATGGCCTGTGTTGCCCAATGGCCTCTTCATATGTTGAGGCTTACAAACAACATGAGCTAAGAGTACCAGATCATTACCTGCCTTGATGTTTCTTTACATATATATTATTCCAAATATACCAGTTCTATTTTTTCACTAAATGAACTATCATTATCTCCAAAATGTCTTTGCCCAAGTATAATCATACATCATATGTCTTTAAGCTGCCTTCACTGAACCTATATCTGTAAAGTGCTGTGAACTTATATGAGAGACTAGTAGTTTTTATCTGAAAACACAAAGTAAAGTGACTAGTGTCACCTAATTGAGCTTTTTGTCATTTAGGTCAGCAAAATTTAGCTGTAAACTAGCCTTTCATCACAGCAGGTAAAGTTAGGCAAACAGAAGGATAGAATTACGGATATAGTTGTATTTCTGGAGGAGTGCTGGGACTGGATGGAGAATTACGAGACCTGGCAGAGAGACTGGGTCTGTGCCAGGGACAGACTCCATCTTAACTCAAAAAGTGGTACTCCAAGCTGGACTGGAAAGATACACCATTGTGCCTGACTGGGTGTTTCTCAGACAATCTGGAATTACAGAGCTGAAATATGTATATTTTTTAACTTTACCTAACTGTTCAGTGTTTCTTAATGGTACAGCACTGTTTTTTATTTATTTGCTTAACAGTACTGCACTGTTTTTATTTATTTGCTTGACTGAATTATTTACTTTTCTGTGTCTGCATTTATATATTCGCTGACATCTGGAAATTTGTCTCCTGAACTTTGTTGAAATGTTTTATTTTTGTTCTAAGGTACTTGGCACAGCACTTTGCCTTAGACTAACTGGTTCCACATTTTGTGGGGGGGGTCCTTTTCAGCTTTCTCTGGCAACAGGGAGTTTGCAATGAACTCATTCCACAGTGGATCCATTGGTCAAACAGTTTCTGTGTTAACTGATTGCCTCAAGGTGTGGCTTTGGAAGGGTCTTTTATTTTGCTGGTATAAAAATATTACCTTTGTGTGAATTTCTGCTTATCTTGCTAGAGCTCCATTTGTGCCTGATGGAGAGTGTTTCTTAAACGATCTGAATTACACAGCTACATAATTATATTTTTGCACTTATTCTAACTGTTCATTGTTTCTTAATAGTACTGCACTGGTTTATTTATTTGCTTAACAGTACTGCCTTGTTTTTATTTATTGGCTTAACAGTACTGCACTGTTTTTATTTATTTTCTTGACTGAAATATTTACTTTTCTGTGTCTGCATTTATATATTTGCTGACACTTGGTAGAATTTTCTTTCCTGATCTTTGTTGACATTTTTTGTTTCTAAGGTTTTTGGCACAGCGCTTTGCCTCGGACTAACTGGTTCTAAAAAGGGGTCCTTCTCAGCTTTCTCTGGCAGCATGGAGTTTGTAGTGGACTCATTCCAGGGTGGAAACACTGGTCAAACAGCTTCTATGTTATCTGATTGTCTCAAGCTATGGCTTTGGAAGGGTCTTTTATTTTGCTGGTATAAAAAATGACCTTTGCGTTAATTTCTGCTTATCTTTCTTGAAGCTCCATTGTGCCTAGGAGTGTTTCTTAAACAATATGGAATTACAGTGCTAACATAGGTATATTTTCTGCACTTTATCTAACTGTTAGGTGTTTCTTACTAGTACTGCACTATTTTTATTTATTTGCTTAAAAGTACTGCACCGGTTTCATTTATTTGCTTGACTGAATCATTTACTTTTCTGTGTCTGCATTTATATATTTGCTGACATCTTGTTAAATTTTGTTTCCTAATCTTTGATGATTTTTTTATTTTTGTTCTAAGGTATTTGGCACAGGGAGTTTATAGTGGACTCATTCCAGGGTGGAAACACTGGTCAAACAGCTTCTGTGTTATCTGAATGCCTCAAGCTATGGCTTTGGAAGGGTCTATTATCTTGGTTGCATAAAAATATTACCTTTGTGTGAATTTTTGTTTATCTTACTAGGAGCTCCATTGTGCCTGACTAAGAGTGTTTTGTAATATGGAATTATAAAGATGACATACATATATTATTTGCACTTTATCTAACTGTTCAGTATTTTTTAATAGTGCTGCACTGTTTTTATTTAGTTGCTTAACAGTAGTGCACTGATTTTCTTTATTTACTTGACTGAATTATTTACTTTGCTGTGTCTGTATTTATATATTTGCTGATCTCTGGTTGAATTTTTGCTTCCTGGTCTTTGCTGAAATTTTCTATTTTTGTTCTAAGGCATTTGACACAGCACTTTAGCTTGAACTAACTGGTTCCACATAGTGGGTCCCTTTCTGCTCTCTCCAGTTGCGGCTGGTGACTTCAAATTAAAGGGGGACTGTAGGAGTCAGCTGAATGGGTGGGGCCAATGGGAAGGGGTGTGACCAACTAGAAAGGGGTGGGTCTATGCTCAAAACCACAACAACTGGAACTTTAATTAAATACGCTGCCCTGGGTACTAAACCATCATTATGAGAGTTCAATCAAGACAAAATGAAGTGTAGAAGAAAAAAATATTTCAATGCATTGGCTATATAACAACCTACTTAATATCTAGATGGAAACACAAAGGTTGTTAGGCATGAAAAAATAAATTGCTTTTTAAATACAGTACTGGAATGCCAGTCAAAATCAAGTATATAAAAAAAACAAGCAGCACTCAGCTCAAACCACTTCTCTTTGCACTGCAGTTCTAATTATAATTTATATTCAGCTTTATAAAATTACCAAGTAACATGCTGAAAGTAGCAATCTCTGTGATACCCCCACTTGTAAAAATGTTTCTTATCCAAAAAAGACCTGCTGCCTGACAACAACTATCTACTTGTTTCATGGGGAATACATGATCAAAGTAAAAAATGAACAGCGAACAAGAAACAAGCTCAAGATAAGCTGCTTAAAGGATTACTGCACAGGTTATGGACCACACATGATAGATTGGCATTCTGTTTAGTTTACAGATAAAGCCTGCAAAGATAACTGCAAGTCTCCAAGAAATGTAATGGGCTTCTGAAAATACTGTAATCATGTCCTTTATTACAAATACTGTCATATGCATTTCAATACCTAAGGCTTATATGTTATCTAGTTATGTAAATATTCTCTGCATGGCAACAATGAAAAGGCTTTCAATGTTGGTAATTCTTTAACAGTATGCTTATTAAATCTTACTTGCATTTTACAATCTCCAACAAGCTTACCTGATGGTCATTAAAGCATTGCTACTTTAATACAGAGCAACAGGGCACTGCAACATCATGCATTTTCTGAATAATAAGTATAAATCAATAGTATAAAAAAAAATGACAGAAAAACCGAACATTCTGCAAAATCAAGGACAGATGAAAAGCCACGGTCGTACTTGTGATCTACCTTGGATGGGGGAATACTATGCACACTTACACTTCATAACTGCTCCTTGCTTTGCTTGGACACATCCAGAGCCACTACAATGGGGAGTGGGGTGCAACAAGTAGGTCACAGTTTAAAATGTCTCTGGCTGACAGTGATGGCACTGACACTTATACCTCTCAACCTCAGAGCAGGAAATCTGGTCAAAGCCAAACATGGAAGTGGGACACAGGCCCAAAAATAAAGACAAATTTTAAATATTGCTCTTATAAACTTAAAAAGATAGTAGTAGGTCTTGCATTAGTTTGAATTTTTGAAGGGTATGAAATCTGAAACTCAAATGTCTGTCATTATTTTCCAACTTCAATCTTTAATGATTTGCTACTAATTTGCCAGAAAACCACAATTTTATGAAAAACAGACCAAATATGTTATGCAAAAATATAAAATTGCCACACAATACAGCTGGGAACCTGTCAAAGAAGGGACACATTTTTTAAATTAGTACTGTTAACTTGAGCAGCTGAGAAAATAAGAGCATCTGCATGTATTTCTGAAATAAAAGTAATCTATAACTCTGATCATTACAGCTATTTATAATTGTAAACCCTCCACGTTTTCTTCCAAAATTGACATTTTGCAGAGAGATTATTAGGGGGAAAGCAACATTTTGAGCCAAAATTGGGACAGTTGAGAGGTTTGGATATTCCTAATTCTATAAAGCAATTTATTTGCACGTACCTCTCAACCTCTTAATGCAGGAAATCTGGACAAAGCCAAATATATTGGGGGAACATACAAACAGTACTAAAATTGCTCTTGTATAAACTTAAGACAGTTGATAGAATAACAGGTCTTACTTTCACATGCATTTTTCTGAAGGTTATGACATTTGAAACTCAATGTCTGTCATTATTTAGTGACTTCATTCCTAAATGATATGGCAGAAAACCACAAATTTTATGAGGAACAAACCAAAAATAAGAAGCAAAAATCTATTCATTCTGCAAATTTCTGGACAGTTGAGAGGTATAGTTCAGCCGGGGCTGTCTGAGTTTGCTGCCCTTCTGCCCCTCACAAAATCATGGTCGAATGGAGTGTCCCCCCCGGCAGCCATTCCAATGTCCCATTCATTGGGTATTTCGTCCCATTTGCCATAAACACTGTAATGTGCATGCTGCTTTACTTCTGCGATGATATGGATTTCATTTGAAAGTTGTATTTTATATTTTACAGCATAAACCCTAATAGATGTCTGCTAAACAAAGCAATGCAGTCTCACAATGAAAATAGACTTAGCATTAAAACTTCTCTGCCCTTGAAACTCACATTCATTGAAACAGCATTGAAACCCACATTCAAAGAAAATACATTTTGCCAGTGGCTGATAAAGATTAATTTTGGGCTGTTTTCAAATTATAGGCCCCTTGAACACGAAACATACACATGCACTTTGATACACCTTCCTGGCTGTATTAAATTATATTCCTTGTACAATACAGTACAGTTGTTAGACAGCATTTTAAATGTATTGTTTTGAACATTTTTCCAGTAAACAATGAAACAAAATGCATACACCAATAATGACAAAACTGCCCAATTCAGAACATTTCCATCATAAAAGTCTACTCAAACTTCTACAGTCCACCAATATCAGTAAATTTGCGTGATCTTGAAGAAGTAAAAGTCATCTAAATAATTCCACATTAAAGAAATCTGTTAACTAATGAAGAGGTTACTGCTAGCAAACAACTTTATATGTCATTGTTTCATCTATAAATAAAGTGCCTGTTGCCCTTGAGGAATAAATTGCCTATGTTGCATTAAAAAAATGATAATCTAGTAATATCGCAATAAAGAATGGATGGCAAACTGATAACAGGTTCATAGTCACTAGGTATTTTCGCCAAAGAGGACTGCAGCATCCATTCTCTTTACAACAAAGTACAATATCAGCAATGCATCGACCTACTGTGGGAGTAGAACCCACAGCTTTCTGCACCAAACGCAAACACATGACCTGTTCTGCTATTAACAACGGAAGCTAAATCAGCATAAAAAGCACTAAGCTTTTGCTCCCCTGCAGCTCTCAGCTCCTTGTAAAATCTACTTGGCACTCAGCTGTATCTCTGAACTTTGCAGCACAAGAAATCTGCAAAAAGCCAAAATTTATTTTGGTGGGGGACAAAAGCCGAAAAACCAGGGACACATTTTAAACATTGCTTGTATAATGCTGGAAAGTTGCTAGAATAAAATGCTGTGTTATCACCATACATTTCACTGCCAAGTATTGAACCCATGACCCTGTGCAAAACAGTCAGAGCAACACACCACTATACCAAACCATCTATTTTAGGAAAGAAAGGAAGTCTGAAGCTTAAATGGCTACCATTTAGTGAATTCAGTTCTCACCATAGCTGTCAACATCTTAGCACAAAACACCTGAACAAAGCCAATAATGGGGGAATACAGCCCCCAAACATATTCAGTGAGTTCAGTTATCACCATAGCTCTCAACCTTGGCACAAAAAACCTGGACGAAGCCAATAATGGGGGAATACAGTCCAAAATATAGGGACAAATATCCATTGAGGACACCAGAGCAAACCCACGGAGGACATGCAGACTCCACACAGAAGGCACCCCAGCCAAGAATCAAACCAGACAACAATACTACCACTGTACCACCGCACAACTAGCTGCATTAAGTAACAAAAATACAGAAACTACAAATTTTATGAGGAAAAGAACAGAACAAATATGAGGCAAAAATCTGCAAATGTTTTACAAATGGTTGTGTGTAGGGAATTCAGGCTCTTGTCACTTGGAACCAAGGTACAGGGTTCAAGCCTTTTTCTCTACCCACCACCATGTAGCAACTGGGGCATTTTACACACACACACACACACACACATGATCCTGTATGCTGCAGCAGCCCAGCTAAGTTCTCTGTACTGATCCTGCAGCCTGATCACCTGTCTCTGTCCTCCATAATGGCCCGCGCATGCTGTTGGGTCTCCCGCGAGACGTGAGGAGGCTGGAGCCTCCAGCCTGTGGGCGATGCAGTCCGGTGACCTTCTGGGCTGGAAGGGCAGAGTTTCCTGCCTTCCCTATCTGGACTGCCTAACAGAGCAGTCTGGAGCTCAGGAATGAGCATGCATGCATGTGTGGAGTTCTGGTCTGCCCAACACAGCAGTCAGAAACTAAGCACGCATGTGAGGAGTCCAGAAATTTTTTTAATTGTATTTTTTATGTTCTACAGTGGGGGGAATTTATGTTCTATGGAATTTATTTTATTCATTTTATAGGTGGGGGGGCTGCAGTCCTATAGCGTGAGCTGCCCCTGGCTCTCTGACAGCAGGGAGTTTGCAGTGAACTCATTCTATAGTGGAAAATCTGATCAAACAGCTTCTGTATTATAGGATTGACTCAAGGTATGGCTTTGGAAGGGTCTTTTATCTTGCTGGTGTAAAAATATTACTGTTGTGTGAATTTTTGCTTATCTTGCTAGAAAATCCATTCTGCCTGACAGAGTGTTTCTTAAATAATCTGGAATTACAAAGCTGACATATGTATACTTTTCACTTTAACTGTTCTGTGTTTCTTAGTACTACTGCACTGTTTTTTATTTATTGGTTTAACAGTACTGCACTGTTTTTATTTATTTGCTTGACTGAATTATTTACTTTTCTATGTCTGGATTTATATATTTGCTGACATCTGGTAGAATTTTGTTTCCTGATCTTTGCTGAAATTTTTTATTTTTGTTCTAAGGTATTTGGCACAGCACTTTAGCTTGAACTAACTGGTTCCACATGGGGGGGTCCTTTTCAGTTCTCTCTGGCAGCAGTGAGTTTGTAGTGGACTCATTCCAGGGTGGAAACATTAGCCAAACAGCTTCTGTGCTATCTGATTGCCTCAATGTATGAATTTGGAAGGGTCTTTTATATTGCTGGTATAAAAAAATACCTTTGTGTGAATTTCTGCTTATCTTACTTCAAGCTCCATTGTGCCTAAGACTGTTTCTTAAACAATCTGGAATTACAGAGCTGACATAAGTATATTTTTTGCACTTTATCTAACTGTTCAGTATTTCCTACTAGTACTGCACTATTTTTATTTATTTGCTTAACACTACTGCCCTGTTTGTATCTATTGGCTTAACAGTACTGCACTGGTTTTATTTATTTGCTTGACTGAATTATTTCCTTTTCTCTGTCTGCATTTATATATTTGCTGACATCTGGTTGAATTTTGTTTTCGGATCTTTGTTGAAATTTGTTATTTTTGTTCTAAGGTACTTGGCACAGCACTTTGCCTCAGACTAGCTGGTGCTATATAGGTGGTGCTTTTCAGCTTTTTCTGGCAGCAGGGACTTTGTAGTGGACTCATTCCAGGGTGTAAACACTATAGTCAAACAGCTTCTGTGTTATCTGATTGCCTCAAGGTGTGGCTTTGGAAGGGTCCTTTATCCTGCTTGTATAAAAATATTACCTTTGTGTAAATTTCTACTTATCTTGCTAGAAGCTCCATTGTGCCTGACTGAGAGTGTTTCTTAAACAATCTGGAATTACAGCGCTGACATAAGTATATCTTTGCACTTTTACTGTTCAATGTTTCTTACTAGTACTGAACTGTTTTTATTTATTGGCTTAACAGTACTGCACTGTTTTTATTTATTGGCTTAACAGTACTGCCTGTTTTTCTTTATTTGCTTGACTGAATTATTTACTTTTCTGTGTCTGCATTTATATATTTGCTGACCTCTGGTTGAATTTTGTTTTTCCTCCCACCTGACCTCCCATCTGGTCTTGTGTTCTTGAAATTGCTGGCTTTTGCAGTTGCCCACCCCTGCTATAAATTTGATCTGGGACACTCCTCCCAGTCCCATTTCATTAGCCCATTCTACCTAATATAAAGATCATTTGGAAAGACAAAATTCATTAGTTCCTTAACCTTGACTTAGCTTCTGTTCATCCCCTCTCCCTTCCCACTTTACTAGCAAACAAACAAACAAACAAAAAAACACTTTATTCAGCTGCTTTTACTGTATTTGTGTTTTCTCCTACTATTCTATTACTTCATCTTGCTTTTTCTGCTACTTGTTCCTTGTTCTCTAAAGTGTTCAATTGCATCTTTTCTGTTGCACATATTACTGCTTATTTATAGCCTGTTTAAATTGTAAGTGTTAATTCTAAGCCTCTTCGTTTTGGTTTAAGCTGTTGGGCTTTAATCCTACCCCTTAGCTCTCCCTGGCCTTTCTCCCTCAGATTCTGACAAATATAGATGAACAATTTCCTACAGTTTTTTCTGCCTGTCTGGTTGATATGGGCATCCTAACACAGTGTAGCAACTGCCTCATGCAACACAGACAACCACTACTACTACCACTTAGGAACACCATTTGCAAGAGATGTAATTACATAAGGAACTTAGAGTCTATGATCTCTTTCTCACAAGCCAGTATATCTGGAACTGTGAAGGCTGTCAACACAATCACTACACTTCAAACACCACCCACACATACACAACACACACCCACTTATGCGTAGGTCCTCAACAAAAACATACCTAAACAAAGGAGGAATCCAAGCCAAAAACACACGCAATCTCCACAGCCCTCCACACTACATACCACACATAGTCTACACACCTGTGTCTCACAGTCACTAAGGCTTAATCATAAACCCACCATATTAGTCATAGAAGACTCCATTGTGAGATACACAGATGTGCCTCTCACCAGGCTGGGTAAGGATAAAGTCACGGTTAGTTGTCTGTCGGTGGCCAGAATCCACCATATCACATACACACTCAAGTCTCTCAACAACAGGGGCTGTTATGACTCTTTCATAGTCCACATTGGCATGAATGACTTGAGACATACCTCCCTTGACTATATGAAGAGAGACATGATTGAACTCACTACAAATGTGTCCCAGGCAGGTATGTCCCTAGCCTTAAGCAGCATTCTACCATCACCCAGAATGATGCCTCAGCACAAAGAGAAAATGATTGAAACAATTGGCTTAGTTTCTGGTTTCATTCCAGGGGAATCCAGTACCTGACAGCCTGAGAAGATATGATCACCAGACTATGATGCTTTGCCAGAGATGGCCTGCATCTGTCTCACTTGGGCTTCAGGCTTCTGGCAAAGGCTCATGCATCCCCCACTGTGGCATTGTTAGGAAATGTGATGAGGTTAAAACTACCAACATAAAATTGTCAACAAAAGGCAAATTAAAGGTTATGCTGCTAAATGCTAGGAGTCTAAACATGAAACTGCACTCATTGCAAGTATTTTTAAACCTGGAAAATGCTGACATCTGTGCAGCCACAGAAACCTAGTTCAAAGCTGTGGAGAGCACCCCAGCCTTACCCGGTTATTCATCCTATCATACATTCTGACCCCAAATTGTGGGCAGTAAAGCCAAAGGAGGTGGAATTTCAATATATATTAAAGACATACACACCTCCAGGCTGGTCAAACAGTTTGATACACAAGAGACACTCCAGGTACAGTTAACCATTGACAAGACCCTTATACAAATCATAACTAGCTACCAGTCCCCAAATCTGACTCAAGAGGTCCAATCCACCCATCTGGATCTCTTCAAATCTATGAAGATTCAACCCTTTAGCCTGATCCTAGGTGACTTTAACTACCCAACATAGATTGGAAGAACTACTTATGCCAGAACACAAATGCCCAGATATTCCTCAATTTTATCAAAGCAAATGCCTTGGAACAGCTAGTCAATACCCCTACAAGAGGCAATAATATCTTGGACTTAGTATTAATCAACATGAGTAACCACTGCAGCATCCCTGCAGTATCATCCTCCCTGGTAAGATCCAACCATAAAGCTGTCACTTTCAAAGTCAGCATCTTCCCTGACCCCCCCCCTTCTAGCTAGGGTCAAACAAAAACACTTCTCCAGAGCTGATTACAGCTTCCTGATGGATGGTATAAACAGCTTCACAGCCCCCTCCACCTCTCTAGGAACTGTCACTGTTATCCAAAACTACACCAAAGCACTATACGAGCATTTATATAAATGCATGAAATCTGGAATACCCAACAGGACTAAATCATCCTCCACAAGGAAGAGTAAACCTGTCTGGTAGACATCTGCAATAAATAACCTCTATAACAAAAGGAAAAAAAACTGCTGTCCAGGATTAAAAAGAAGCAGGTTCCCAATTGGAAGCAATCTCTCCTTAGCCTGAACAAACAAATAAGAGCACTAGTAAAATTCTCCAAAGCAAACTTTGAGACCAAATTGGTCACATCTACTACGACTTGTTTGTGCATGGATTGGCCCTAAGGAGGACATACCAGCATTTATGGATGATCTTAATAGTAGTACAATTTTTTTAAATTTATATATACAGTACTGGAAAATGAAATTTCATATCTAGATGTGCTTATCCCTAAGATGGGTGAAGGCAATATCAAGGCTACGATATATAGGAAGCCTACTTACTCAAATAGTATGCTACACTTTACAAGTAGCCATCCTAAACATATCAAACATGGTATTATCAAGGGCCAACTAGTGAGAGCAGCCCGAATGAATACACTATTTGACGATTTTCTGACTGAGTGTAACATCATTTGTAACATGTTCTTAGATAGGGGATACCTCAGCAGGTTGGTTAATTCTATTAAAACAGAGGTCATTCATAAATGGAGAACTGTTTTTTTGTATCTATTTTAAATGGTACTAACATGCCAGACCGAGCTTATGGACATCTATTTTCCAAAAGGGCAAATGCTGCTAATGATAGCAGGATTATGAATAATGGTCAGGCAGTGATAGGTTTTTCCACTGGTGATAATAGTTGTGGAACTAGGTTAAACAATCATAAAAAGGCAATGTGCTCTTTTATATGTACCTATACTGTTGACAACTGTCTGGTGCAAGATATTATTAGGAAGAACTGGGCCATTCTTATGCAGGACCAGGGGATGGTTGACACATTCGGTAGGTGTCCGCAGGTAATTTTTAGAAGAGGAAGAAATTTGAAAAATTTATTAGAGTATGTTAAACCACAGGAAAAGAAGGGTCAAATGTTACCATGTGGAATGTGTCAACAATGTAAATATATTTTAAAAACAACTAAGATTAAAATTAGGGACAAAGAAATTAGTATTAAGGGGAGATACAATTGTTACACCCAAGGGTTGTATACGCTGCTATTTGTTGCCAATGCCAAGCATTTTATATTGGCAAAACACAATGCAAGCTAGGCCAATGAATTTATGAACATATGTATGAGATTAAGCAAAAAAATGAGAAAAATGCTATGTACAGACATATTAAAAGTTGCCCTGAACATAGTTTTAATTTTGTTGTGCTACAAGAAATTACAAGTCAGGCAAGGGGTGGTCCATGGAAAATACACTTGGAAGAAAAGGAAACGTGGTGGCAGCTTTTCTTAAATGCTTGTTCTCCCCCAGGGTTAAACGAAATGATTTAAATTGTAAGTAAATTGAAATTAAAAGTATTCGATAGGTGATTAGATTAGTTAGTACAGGTACATTTATTTATTTATAGCTTAAAACTTACTTTTTAATAAAATAAATATTTATATAAAAGGTGTATATTCTTTAAAATATGCTATTTTTTAAAAAAATGCAATTTTCCTAGCATTGTAGTATTCGTACACAGATTTATGAACTTATATGCCTAGATTATTCATATAAAAACGGGTCTTGTCTTTCATGTATTTTTTAAAAGTATTTATTTAAAAGTATTTTTTAAAAGTATTTTTCCAACTATCATTCATATGTATTTTTTCATCAGTCCTATTTACTTGTGTTTTTTATTTAGATTAACTGTTTTAACTTCTTACTTTTGATTTGCTACATTGGAATGAACTGTTCAGGGGTATGGTTGCTGCTGACATTTGATTGCATTATCCTATTATGCTGTACTAATATCAAATTTCATTGGTTGATTAGTTTATTGCCTTAAATCATTTGTATATAAATGCAAGGGTTTTAATTTATTGAAATTGTCTGATGAAGTCTGGTCATGGTTACCAGACAAAAGCGCTTACTTTGAGTGTAATAAATTTTGGTTGTTCAGCTGGTGTTCCTAGCCTCGTTTGTTGGATCTGGTTTTGCTGGTTTTGTTGGTGTTCCTGTTTGGTCACATCTACTAGAGACAGTCATAAGACCTTCTTCACATATGCCCACAGTCTCAAAGGAAGTACCTATATCTGTTCAGAATTGGTGATCAAGGACACCACATATACAAATGCCGTAGATATAGCAAACTTGCTGGCTAACAGATTCAGTGAAAACTTCACCCCTCTGTCCCCCATCAGTAAATCAGGACATCCCCAGTACCTACCCCCTTTCCCTTATATCTAGGGAACAGGTCATCACTAATCTCTTAAATGCAAAAAATACAGCCTCCATGGGACCTGATAACATACCAGGCTGCATCCTACATGAACTTAGGTAGGAACCTGCAGCACCATTAGGCTCCCTATTCAACCAAAGCCTGAGTACCAGCTTCATCCCAGCTGAGTGGACGACAGCCACTGTCATCCCTTTGCACAAAGGTGGAGCATCCTCTGATCTGGGAAATTATAGACCTATCAGCCTAACTAGCCTGATCTGCAAGACCATGGAATAGATTATTATGGACCTCATTAACAAGGACATTGGCAATCTCTAAACACTCGATCCCACACAGTTTGGCTTCATCAAGGGGAGATCATGTCTGTTAAATTTGGTCGACTTCTTTGAGACAGTCACCAAAGCCAAGGACAAGCAGAAGACAGCACACACTGCCTACTTTGACCTGGCCAAAGCCCTTGACACTATTCTCCACTCAGGCATAATAGATAAAGTTTCTCAAGTAGGCATCAATCCTTATGTTACCAGATGTGTAGTTAAATGGCTCACTGACAGAAACACCTATTCAAAATAGGGGAAGCCATCTCAAGCAGTAGACCTATAATGAAGAGCGTACCCCAGGGTTCAGTCTTGGGGTGTCTGTTATTTGGGATATATTTCTCTGAGGTGCAGGCCAAAACCAGTGGGCTATGGCTGACCAAGTCTGCAGATGACTGGAAGCTGGTTGCTGTCATCAATTCCACTAGTGATGTGGACATCCTTCAAGAGGCTCTCACCCAAACAAATGACTGGTGCCAGAAACATGGTCTCAAGCTGAATACCAAAAAATGCATCATCAACCCCTTTGGGGCGAGTGACATCCCAACAAAGTATCACATTAATAACAATGTTCGAAATATGCAATCAGTCATGAGGGATTTGGGCATCCAGGTTGATAGCATCTTGACTTTTGACCACCATGTTGCTTCTGTTGTAAGGTAAGCTTTCTACATGGCCCACCTCATAAGTAAGGGTATCTCATCCAGGGACAAGGAGGTCATAACATCCCTGTATTCTTCCCTTATAAGGCCCATTATTGAGTGTTATGCCTCATTTGGCATGTACGTCACAAATCTCATGTAGCAGCTGGAGACACCACAGAGGTTCCTCACCAGGAGAATCCAGGGCCTGAAAAATCTACCATACACACATAGGCTAAAAGCCCTATCCCTGTACTCAGTTGTATACAGACTCCTCAGAAGTGACCTCTGTCTGGCATACAAGGTGATCTCGAACCCCGCCTTGATGGGAATGCTGCATATCTGCAAGTCAAGCTCCACTTGAGTAACCCACACTTGCAGCCTCAACCTGGTCTATGATATCAATAGGACTTGTTGGAAGGACAGATTTGTGTCCCAGAGACTCCCCCATCTGTTGAATAGACTCACTCTCCATGTCAGTCAGAGTCCCTCTTTACCCCTTTTTAAGTGCAACCTGGATAACTGGATGGGAAGCAGAAAATACATCCCTGGGATTCCACCCGTGTCCCTGATGGACAGGGGCATCGGGTGCTGACTTGTCTAAACATGGGCTAAACTCTTGGCTAGGCTTATAAGGGCCTCAGGGCCAATAGCCTAGTAACTTCCTATGATCCTATGATCTTATGATCTTGAGGATCATACTGTTAAACAGAGAAAGGAGAAAGGTTATCATAAAACCAGAACAGAAGGAAAGCACTCATGCAAAGAAAAGAAGAAAAGACTTACAGAACATAGCAGAGGAACAAAAGGGTGAATTTCCAAGAAATCTGAGCTGAAAGTGGGGCATTGAAAATGATGATGATAGAGTGAAAGTTGGACATTGCTGGCATCAAAAAAGTTTGGGCCACTGGCAAGAAGGGTGGAACATGCAAGTCTCTGGGTATAGGATGTTTAGGGCAAATATGACAGAATGGAATTAAGCAGAGTAGTGATCGATATAATGGAATGCATCAAATATAAGGAAATAAGGGAATGGAAATGCCATTACATGGAGGGGGGATTGGTAATCTCAGAACCTAGGCAAGCACCTTAGTAGCTAAGCTAGAGGAAATGAGAGGTGCTGGCAATTTAAAACAGTGTTGTGGCTCCCAGAGACATGAAGAATGGCATACTAAAGACTGGAGGAAAGAGAATAAAAGAGTAGGATAACATGAAGAGGGCTATACTCATGTGGAATCTGAATTGAAACCAACACAAAAGTTCACTCTGGAAGCTCCAAATAAGGGTTGAGAGAACCAGTAACAATAACCAGTCCAAATTCAATTCTGTTATAAACTGAGAGTAAATTCACTGAAAGTTATAAGCAACTGTTTAATAACTGTTATTAAACAGTTGCTTATAACTTTCAGTGAATTTACTCTCAGTTTATAACAGAATTGAATTTGGACTGGTTATTGTTACTGGTTCTCTCAACCCTTATTTGGAGCTTCCAGAGTGAACTTTTGTGTTGGTTTCAGTAACGTGTGTTCACTCTTTGTTTCATCTTCTTGTTTGGAATCTGAATTGGCCAGGACCAAACAGGGAAATCTAAGCTCCAGGGCAGAGATGAAGTAGGGGTTGATTGAGGCTTTAGGCTTCAACTGTCTGGTGTGAACCTATAATTGAAAGTATAGAATTCTTGATGTGATTTTAACCTTGGCAAAGGTTCAGTGATGCCTAAATAGAAGTACTGTTAGACAGCAGTGATCATGCCATTGAGTGGTTTATAGTCAGGGAAGTAAGACTATAAACAGAAAAGATGTGAACATTCTGTTTTTGGGAAACAAAATATACTGAACTAGAGAATAATGTCTGAAACACATTAAAGGGCTGGCACAAATTAAAGGAAAAAAATAAGATATGTTATGGATTAGAGATGGCATGTACAGGGTTACAAAAAAGGGTTTGAGAAGATATAAAAAGCCAAAAGTGAAAAGACCAGCATTGCTATGTAGGAAGGTGTGACTCACAATTAGGAAAAAATAAAAAGTACAAGAGATGGAAGGAAGGAGAGGGTGAGGTTGAGAAGACACAATACAACAAGGCAAGCAGAAGGACAGCAAAGGAGGAAAGTAAGCAAAAAAAATTAAATCAATATGGAGTTTTCAGAAGAAGTATAGAAGGTAAACGAAGGCTTTTAGTTATAGTAGAAAGAAGAATCTAGACATAGCAGGTTGAGAAAAGAGTGGAGAGAGATCCTGGAAAAATAGGAAAAGTAAAGCTAGTGAATAAACACTTCATATCAGTCTTCACAAAGAAATACAGTATGTTTCCAAACCAGGTCTGACAGTGAGCAGAGGAGTGTGGAGATCAATATATTGATACCTGAATCGAGACAGAGGGAGAAAACTGTCTGCCTTAAGACAGAAAAATACAGGGAATGGCTGGCCACTTCCCAGGCGTGTCAGGAATATTAACAGTGCTAGCATATCCCTGAGTGAGCTCTTCTTCCATAGATCACTAGTCACTGCAAAGGGATTGAGGGTTGGAAAGCAGGATTTGACAACTGTGGTAACCTTACACATTGTAAAAGTCGGGGAAATTTTGAGAAACTTCTGGCCTATTAGCATAAAAAGCTGTGCCTTGAAAAGTCACAAAAAGAATAAGTGAAACCTGAGGAGAACATTTGTACTGAATTAGTACGTGTACCAATTCTTGACAGAGATGGAATATTGTCTGGACTTCATCAAAGCTATTAACTTAGTCCTCCATAGGTGGCTGCTAGGATAACTTCAACAGGGTATCATCAAAATTAAGGACTTGGATCATTGCATGTCTGAAGGGTAGGACACGGAGGACATAGTGTGATGGTATGAGAAATATGATTACAAGAGCGCCAAAGGGGTTGGTTCTAAGTCAAATATCCTTCAGTGTATTTGTTTCAGATATATCTGACAGAAACAAGAACAGATACAGTCTTTTCAGTGATGACATAAAGATAAATGCACAAGTGGAAGATGGAGGGAATTCTAAAGAATGATTTGGAATGTAAGAACAAGTGGCCAGGAATGGGTGGGAGCATGTAAGGTTTGGTGCAGACATATGGAAAGTGCTATTCTTCAACAACAACCCTACTGTACAGTATTAGCAGAAGTAGAGTGAAACAGTAAGAACAGAAAAGAAAAGAAAAGAGCCATTTGTTTTTAGGTACACATGAATTGGCCTAATCAGAATACTTATAGGGTAATGCCTGAAGGAGACAGTAAACCTAATACAAGAAAGTAAATATGTGGGAAGAAATAGCCAGGGAATTGTTATGGCTAGACTTGTATAGGCCTTAGGGCCAATAGCCTAGTACCAACATATGAACCTAAAATGAAAAGAGTCCTGAAGGAAACAAGTAATGTTTCCACTTTGCTGGGTCCTAATTAGGCTTCATATTGATTTCTGTGTAAAACCTTTAAGACCATTCAATGGGATGGGCATCTGGCTACTGGTGGGAGTCCAAAAGAAAGCTTCCAAAAATAGATGAAGTAGAAAGGCTAGGTATCTTTTTCTGGGAGCCTGGAAGAGATTAAGGGGATATTATATAGAAGCAGAAGATCACGTCAGACAGGTATGAAGATACCCTCTGAATGGGAAGAACAGTTGGGGGAGGGAGTAGGTGGCACAGGCAGAAAGCTGCCAGGACCAACTATACCTTAGAGTTACAAATGTACTTCAAAGAGAGGTCAGGACTAACTGAACTCATTACAGCGGTATGATATGGAGAAGAAATAAAGAGAGGGTTTTATAAGGGCATGAAGCAGATGGAGAAAGAGAGCATGGAGAAAACAGTTGATGGGAAGAGCGTGGAATGTTAAGTGCCCTTAAAGGGTATGCCAGATAGACTAATTGCCTCCTAGTGCCATTAACTATGTGTAATAATTGCCTACTACTGCCATTAACTGTGTAATACATTCATTTAAAGCATTGTTGGATTTGACATTGAGGGTGTTATGAAAAAAGAATCCGTGCTGTTTTGAAAAAAATTAGTTTTGATGTTTCAATATTTCAGATGTCATGTTTTATCACATGGTGCTTTTCCATCCTTTTCATCTTTGCTGGCTTGTTTTTTTAACTTGTTTTCTTTATTTGAATTTATACTTCTAGAGTATAAGTCTACAATAAGGATTTAGTTACACAAATAGGTAAATCTGTTTGGAAGAGTGGGAAATGGATATGTTGTGTGGAAACAGAGGCAGAATTACTGCACCACCGTTCCACACATATGTGAGCAAGCATTTGTTAATTGTAGTCCATAATGCTGAGTATACACAAAAGTCATAGCAGCAGCACATTAGTAAGTCCTCCAATGCCACTGATGGTGCAGTAGGAGGAGGAAGAGAAGAAGGTGGATGCCTTTTTCCAGAGTGATTGGAGAGACAGGAGAAGAATGTTTTACCTAACAAGGTTAGTAGCAGTCATTGCTGGAATGCTGCAATAATGCTAACAGTGTGGCAGCATATCATCTCTACTCATGAATGACATATTTACATATTCACCCTGAAGTAGTGGCACCCCCATGGTGTGTACCTTTCTTTATTGCTCTGGGAAGAGAAACAATAGAGGGTAACTGCCTGTACATGGCATTGCTGCAGTGGCACATTTCTTACCAGCATAAGCAGGCATACTGGGCAGTCATGTTTCACACCTTTAAATGCCATTGTGTGCTATAGTAATACAGTAGCTATATTTTCTGAGGTTGTCGTCCTCTGCAAAAATAAGGTTCCCATTGATGTCCATTATTGTGTGGTGGAGGGGACATGCTAGACCTTATTTGGGTGCCAATTTTCTGCCATTTTTCACTGAGATTCTACAAGGTAAGACATCATGACTAGAGAAGGAAATCCTCGTTTTGAGTACAGAGGTGTTGTGAGGAGGAGTCAAAAATATTTCTGCACCACCGACATAAGGTTTACAGCAGGAGACTCCTGCAGGAGGGCTATCAATAGCTTCATTATTAAGACTGAAGCCAGTAATTGTCTAGTCCAGGCTGTCACCTGTGTAACTGGCATCCCACACATGGAGAGCAGCACTGTCACCAGTACAATGATAAGAGGAGCTGCAATTCTGACCTCTATGGCAGATGGGAAGCTGAAGTAAGACCACAGGCATGTCCAAGGTGCCCTGGTTTAATCTTATTTAATCTACACATTTAGACTGGCTTTGCATGCCAGACACAAATATTACAGAGCTTTCCTCACATCTGTAACCCCTGAAGGAATTGAAAGGAATAGGCAGCTGCACAGATGAAGACTACAGTGCAAAAGAGAGTATTAAGGTGAGAATACTTGCTTCAGAATGTATTGTTTTTAACATGAATAGTAGTAGGGAATCATTCCAACAATGTATACCTCTCATGCACCAGTGCTGCTTATGTCATGACTGCTGGATCTCAAAGGTAGCAGTATGACTGTTTATGTTACTGGTGTGCTTGTGCATACCTGCACCAAATCATGTATGTGGACAAGTTAGTCAGGATGTTATGGCTGCATTCCCACATTGTAAGGATGCCTTTGGGTTCAGTGCTCTCCACCCCCTCCCCCAAGCTGTGTTCGTGAAACATTTTGCTTTATTTATTTATTTTTTCTTCTTATAATAAGTACAGCAGTACAGAGAAATAGGTATGATCAACAGTTTTGTTTTGGGGGGGATGTACCTTTTTCAATATGGTTATTTCCTTCTTATAAACTGTTAGTGAAATGTTACGCATAAGTAGCACAATTTCTTCATATATGTAAATTTGTCTTGACATCATTGTTTCATGATATACTAGAGTCATACATTGTTTTTTTTTTCTAAGAAGACCATTGTGTTAGTCCTCTATATGTTAGAATGCAGATGTTGTTGGTTCTCGGTTGTAAATACTAACAGACTTGTTAAATTGTGAAGTGCTTTTGGTCCTTCAAGTGTATCATTTGCATTACTCTCTCCCCGGCTCTCTTTGTTGCAAGCCTTTCTATTACATGTATTTAGTTAATTATTATGTATTCCTTCTATTTTTCTGTTATATACAATGATATTATGACTTGCACCCATCTCTCAGGCCAGGTATGTTGCCACCCACACACAGATGGCAGCAGCAATGCCTCCACCAACATCAGACACACCCTTCATTCCCAGCTGGCCACAGTCTCCTCTATACCTCCTGCCCTACTTGAACCACCCACTTCAGATAGCCCTGCACCAGATGGTGATGTGGTTGTACTTGCTGTTAGCAGGGCCAGTGGAGGTGACACCTTTGTCATTTATCTGCAGTTGGCATGCACTGTGGGGGATATTATTGACTGTAGATTTGATGTTGAAATTGGCCTGATGGAGAACCTTCTCTGATGACTCACTGAGTTTCATCCATGTTTGGCTATGTTTCCACAATCTGAGACAAGGTCTAGTAATAATGGTACCTAGGGTCACAAGTAATCTCTCACTGGGTCTCAACTTGCAGATAGAGCAACTGCAAACAACCCAACCAAGCCCCCAATCTGGTATTCCCATCACTTTTATATCTATACCCGCCCTATTGGTTGCTCAGTTCACACCTCACCATTTTCTTCCCTCTGTTTGTCTGATGCTTTCTTTAACATTTTGTTCACTCTCCCTCATTGTTTTATAACACATCTTGTCAGTCATGCCTGTCTTCCTCTGCTATCTAACCTACTCTACCTTGCCCTAACCTAACTTAACGTAACCTAGCCCTCTTACTTTCCACTTACTTATCTTCCTTCCTTCCCTAACTTCCCTTTTCCTTATGCATCAAAAACGGTCATCTGTACAAAAAAAAAAAATAGCTCACTTTCCCAACCTCCATCCTGCTCATTCCTTAGTTGCTCAACTTCTGTACTACTGACTGCTTGCTTTCCCTTGTCAACTCTTTCCTATGTTCCCATTTTCAACCTTTAATCTGATGAAAAAAATAGATAGAGACCTCATACATGCCCACATGTATTACAAGTTGCAAAGATCACTGTTGTTGCTCATGTGTTACTGACATGGACTGGAACTGGTCATAGTATAGCAACAATTAAAAACAACCTCTATCATGCTTATTTACATATATATATATATATATATATATATATATATATATATATATATATATATATCTATTATCTTATATTCACCATTATTCATCCCATTATTCCATTGAAACTTCATTACTCATTATCGACATTAGGTGGGGGGGGCCACACCTTTTAGGTGGGGGCTGGTGCCCCACACCCCCTACTATATATTGGCTCAAGCTGTCACTGGATGTGGAAATGAAAGGAGTGTTGTTGGGTGGCAGTCTGTATGCATCATGGGATAAAACTGACACCTTTATTGTTTAGTGTAAATGAAGGACTTTGTACAGTCTAATTGGAGAGATTTGGGCTTCGAGCTCTCTCGTGGTTGAATGATTTTGGGTCTTTTATTCTGCAAGTGTGTAACAATAGCCTGCTATATGCTTCGCTGACAGCTTTAGTATGACTGCTTCTCTGCTTCTATAGCTCAGCTTATAAATAAATAACCTTATACAATGGAAGCAGGGTTCAGGGTCCAGTGCCCCTCAGAGTGTATACAGGCACATCATTGTTACAGTATGGGGTTTGGTGTGACATTTGCATCATAGTACAGCTACTGTGGCCAGACTCTGCTCATAACCTAACTGTTTTAGGTTGATATAACTTTGTACATTTTTGTATCCCATACATCATCTGATTTTTTTGTATCCCGCCCATCATGTGATTTTTTTTTTACCTTTTATATCTTCAATTACTTGTGATCATTATCTGTGTGTTTCATAACCCCTTATCCATTGTCTTCCACATCCCTGATTATGTCACCACTTTCCTTTGTAGTCTTGTCTATACAATATGTTTGTTCTATTGACATACTACCTTCTATACTCTCATGCCTTTATCATGCTTACCTACCTACTTTCCATAAGTTATCTTCTATGCATATGTGCACCTTTCGATCCCAAAGTAGATCAGCACACAAACCTCATAACCATGCTGGGCAGCCTCACACTTTCTTTGTCTTTACACAACTGTGCACATGGGATCATACCAAGTACCCCTAAGGCATGGGCTCGATGATGAGCACTATTGCTGCTCGTACTTACCTGCAACTGCACCATAGCCTTACATGATCTTCCACAGGTCCCTACTGCAGCTGTGAAATGGAACTTCCCATTGTGTATGCTGCCTGACCACATTCATTGTTAATGAGACTTGGGGCTCGCCATGCACATGCAGAGAGCAGAGTTGGGTTGGCTGTCATCATGGATGTAATGTTTCTGAATTTTTATGGAATTTTTCTTAACTGTGTTTGTATTCATTGATTTTTCAGTGCGACTGAGATTTTGGAACAATATGTTTATTTCCTAACAAAACATCTTCAGCCGTTAATGTAATATACTTCAATATTCCACAGCGGGTCTTTTCTACTTTATAGTTCCCATAAGAGAAGAGTTTAGGCACTAATTTCCTATGCTGTGTCAGTGAGGTTAGAAATTATTTATGTTGTAGTAATTCTCTAATTTCAAACACACAAAGGAAGGCAGAAATACATTTAAGACCTACACTGGCATACGCAGCTGTTTCAGTATAGAAATTGCATTATTGGATGCTGACTTCAAATTTAATGTGGAAATAAATCCAAAATGCTATTGTAATTTTATGGCCTTGTCAGTGGGAATTTAAATGTTTTTATGCAGAGGGAAATGTTGAATCCCTAAATCTAACAGAATGTGAAAAAAAGTTACAAATATGCATTTTTCATTACAATTTTAACTAATACTGCAGGATTACATAGAATACACTGAAGGAATTTCTGCATAGCATATATTAAGAAGTATGTAGTAAAGTAAAAAAATAGTTGTAATAAAATGTTTTAGGTTTCATTTTCATAAAGTAGTTGGTAAAAAAAGTGGAAAAAAGAAAAGAAAAAAGTCTGCAATACTAGTGTGCCCTGACAACTCAGTGTTTTATTCCCATGGACCCGGAGCATGCTCTTTAACTTATGATAAATCAGATGCATTGTAGCACTGCACCCATGTGACTTTGCATTCTAGTGCTGTGAAGTCACGTAATCATGGCTTTGTCTTAAAAATCAATAACTGTATTATTCACTTCTTTCTCATTACCACATAAAACTGTAGCTCATCAAGCTAATACACAATTTATCCATGGTGCCATCTAGTGGATGACCATATTTGCATGTATTGGCCTGGTTTATTTCTAAAAATCATTTATATTAAACTGGTCTTATATGCAACATCTGCAAATACCTTTTACTAGTTAGCCTGAATAGAACAGCTTACACAGTCATTTATGTGCAGATCATTTTAACCCTTGAAGATGACGCATAACAAAAGTTAGCCATTCAGAAGGCATTCAGCTCATATTTCTTGGTTATACTAATCATTAGCATATTGTAAGTACAATTCTGATGTTCTTCATGCTTATAGAATTTCTACAATGAAGTATCAGCTGTACAACATTTAAACTACACTGCATTACATATAACATGTTATGGAACAAAATGTCTGTAAAATAGGCCTGTTAAAAAATTAATTTACACCCATGTTTTCTTCGGCATTTTGCTTTCTGAGTTTGTTTTAATACTTAAACTGTATAAAACACAAAATATTTTACTTACCATAGACAAAGAAGAGCAGTATACACCAAAAAAAGAAGCTTCAGCTGAAAAGTGAGGAACAACAGTAACCAGATATTCCATGTTAAAAATCGCCATTCACTGCCTTTGTGCTAAGCATACTAGGCAAAATAAACTATTGGCTGTGTTATGAATTCATTGATCATTTATTTACCAATATGATGAACACTTGAAGAAATAGGTTTTATGATGAAAGTGCTTATAATCCTGAGAAATTATCTGTCAAGTGACCCTTAACAAGACATTTTTTCTTTTGTCTTGTACACAGTGCATAGGCAGCATATGACACTTTTTAACATGGAGTATCTGGTCGATATTGTTCATCACTTTACAGCTGAAGTTTCATGTTTGGTGTCTCCTGCTCTACTTCCTTGTTTTTCCTGGAGAGCAACCATTGGTCCACCCCCCCACTTGGAGAGACAAAATCAAGGATTTCTCCACTCAAGGCTACCGTCATGGTTGTACTTACCATAGAGCTATTCCTGTTTGTCAGACCAGGAGTACATTAATAATTGGTCTTCAAGTAGTAGTAACTCATTACAGCCTGGTTACACCTCCAGATGTTTCTACAGTTACTGCCTATATCTTCACTCTGGGCATCAAATATTGCTTGGTTCATATTTGCATTAATAATTAAAAAAACATGCTACGTACAAAGTGTTAAAATATTTCATCTTAAAGCTTACACAAAGGCAAACACAACTGTATTGATATCTGACCTCTGTCTAGTGTGAGTAAAGATAAATTAATTGTTGTTCATACAATATTTATTTTTGTCATAAAAGTCATGTTTTCTAAATATCTTGGCAAACAAACAGCACATCTAGAACTGCTTAGCCTTATATGCAAACTCTCAGCTGGATGAACAAAATACTACTGACAGCATGTTTGCAACTTGAGTGGTTGCTGAGATATTGTAAATTGTTTGCAAAATATTACAGACTTAAGAGTTACTGTGTTTACTGTGACTTATAAAATCCAGTTTAAGACCTAGAACCTAAAGAATGTTACTACAATAAAAATAGTTTGTGCTGAAGAGTTTGCTGTTTACACGTCTTTGGTAGCCCCCATGGCTCCAGAGATATGAACATGTGTTTGAGATGTAAAGGCATCATTTGTTTCCATCAAAAAGCTAAGGCTCCACACACTGAAAGTTACAGTCAAAACTTCCAGAGCTCCTTTGGAGGGAATAAAAATGAGAATCTGCTCCTCAGCTGTCATATTTTTATAACATTCCTGCTATGGAGATAAATATATGCCCCGAGATTCATGAAGCCTGCGCCAAGTGCAAGCGTAGCGTATGCGGGATAATGCCAAATATGTCCACCGAGCGATTCAGGTACGAACCAACTCCACGTGCACTACCGGCGTATGCCAGATCTACGCAGCCCTTGGCATAGGTATGCAAATCATCCCATTCCCAGTGTCACACCATGCTAATGAAGGCATACAATGATTCACGAAGTGGTGCAGGCATAGCGCAAGCCCATGGAAATGTAAACCAAAAACATGGTTTACATTTTCCCAAACAGAACATCGGAGTTATGGAAGCAGACCAGACTCATGTATTACAAAGTTAACATATGCCAATGGCTAAATACACAGCCAATGGCACAAGAAAATATGCACAACACCTAAAAAACAACATTTAATGTCATGTCCACAGTAACGCACAGTACAACTGCAGGGCATGTGTGCGCAAACAGGAATACAAAGGAAATATATACAAATGTCATAAAATTGCAATGTAAGACAAATCAAGATTTCACCATAATACGCAATGGTAGGCATGCCACAACACAAGGAAGGCGCAAGGGTTGCCGAGGGCCCGCAACAGTGTTCAGCACTGTAACTATGAATTAGTAGTCAATGCCATGCAAATGAGGTAGGTAATACTGAATCACAAACGTCCCGCCGGATTAAGGATGTACCTGATGGTGCAGCACTATAACACCGAGGAGTGTATCAGAGGTGATACATGACATCAGCAGAGGGGTGTGCCACCATATCAGTAAGCACATTGGAGCAATGCAAATCTGGCCTGACCGTTGCTAAGCAAAGCTGCAGGACAGGGGTGGGGAGGAAGGTATAGAACCGTTTAGCTGAGAGCACACATGGTGCCTGAAAGCGCATGTGTATGGGGATGAAATCGTGCCCGAAACCTGGTAAGCAGATGCACACGCCGCAAACAATAGCACACACAGGAAGGTCAGGGGAAGAAAAGAAGGAAATGCTGAAGCGGGGTAATTGGTGTACTAATGAGCAATTAACACCAATCAACTCACGGCGGCCAACCGACGGCAGTAGACAAGCCTGCATGCAGAAACCTGCAAAACAGGATAGGGGAGGCATAGGATTGCAAAGAAAGGAGGGGATGACTTGGAATGCAAAGATAGAACTGTCATAGCAGAGCAAAGCAAACCCACAGTAGACCGGCAATAGCACACATTACGCAAGATAAGCCAGGTCTAGGAAAGTACAAATGAAAACAGGCTGCTGGATGCATGTCAGCAAATGGTGGGTGCAACGTGTACAAATGTAAACGGAAGGGCAGGAGGTAATTCACTGCATCCAAATGTAATGCAACACCAAAGGCAACACAATAGTGGTTCCGTTAATAAAACACAGAAGCTACCCTGTAGCCACGATCATACATACACACCCTATGACATCATCAGTGTTCACAGCAAAACAGTATAAAGTGTAAAAGAACGCAACACACACCTGTGTATTCCCAAACACTGCACCATAGGTGTAAACAGATGGGGAACTTTTAAAATGTACATGTTGGGAGCTGCCATAGCTGTGATTCATTAGCATGTGTTACAGACTGACGGTGTTGTGGAGGATGATGCCGACAATCACCGTAGGCCTTGGAGGAGGAGAAGAGTGCTCAGACCAAGGGTAACCTACCAGGGGCTACATGATCTGGAGATAGTAGAGCGGTACAGGGTGGACAGGGACATCTTACAGCAAATAGTAGAGCTGTGCCGGCCACGCCTGAGAACAAGAAACAACAGAGGGGATCTCATCCCAGTGGACACGAAGGTATGTGTAAGCTTGTGAATACTAGCCACAGGTACCTTTCAAAGGCCAACTGGAGATATAATGGGGATCTCACAGGCATCGGCATCCAGGGTACTACACCAGTTACTGGATGCCATGTTACCAAATGCCAATGAGCATATATACTTCCCCCGAACTCAGGAGGAGTTGGCCAGCAATATGCGTCACTTCCACCGTGTGGCAAACTACCCGGAGGTACTGGGTGTGATAGACTGCACGCACATACAAATCAAGTCACCACCCAGTGAGTATGGTAGGCACTACATAAACTGCAAGGGATTCTACTCCATCAACTTCCAGGTTGTGTGCAATGCCCAGGGCATTATCATGGATGTGTGTGCTGGCAGTCCTGGAAGCTACCATGACTCCCATATCTGGCATGCCTCACAGCTGTATCAGGTATTTGTCAGGGGGGACATCCCACAAGGCCACCTTGTGGGGGATGCTGGCTATGCACTGGAGTCATGGATGATGACCCCCCCCCCATCAGAAATGCACACACACCAATGCAAGAATGCCATAATGAGGCACATGCACAAACCAGAATCATCATAGAGCGTGTGTTCGGAATGCTGAAATCATGGTTCCGGTGCTTGGACACATCTGGTGGAGTCTTGCAGTACTCTCCAGGCACGTGTGCCCACATCTTCATAGTATGTGCCATGCTACATAATATGATCCTGTGGAAACAGCTGCAGCAGGGTCAAAATGGGGGAGGGCCTCACAGCGCACCATAATTGCCAAGGTCAAAGGTCAACACAGACACAGAGGGATCCAGACCATGGACACACTGTGCCAGCCCCAGTAGGTAGACGGAGGTGTGCCCAATATGCCTACGCCTTGGCAAAGAGGAAACGTATAGCACATACCTTGACAGTGTAGGCTCCCATGGACTGACACCCCTCCCCACCTGCACACACAGTAAAATGGATGGCACACAAACACGACCACCTGTAAATTGTGATGTATAGGTGGCCCACTGTGGAATCCTACATAGGCAGCCCTCAAACATTGTACATGCAACAGCCATTGGAACATGGAAATGTCAACACCTGAACAGTAGATGCGCCTATCAGCATCTGTCGGTACTGTGTGTATAGGTTCTCAGGTACATCGGTAGGTACACGCCCAATTGTCAGAGACAAAACACCAAACGGGGCAAGCAGTGACTCCCGTCGCCACAACATCGAGTAAGCAACTGTCACTTACTGGTGCAGAGGCAATTGCGGGAGCACATGTCTGTAAGCACTGTCCTACACACACTCATCATGGATTCCCCGCTGCGTTACTGAGGGGCTCCACAAAATGTAATCATGGATGTTGTGTCAAGGCAGGGGATGTAACCATGACAAGCATCCATCACCCCAGCATGCTGCATCCACAGTCGTATGAAGGTGTAGCACATTATCGGGTGTAGTTAATTGTGATATACATACCCAATGCCAGAGTACAGCCAATAAACATCACATGGGCATACCATTAACTGGACTCATCAATTTGTAAACTAACGGAGTTATCCATCTGAGTGTAGTGTGGAGTAACTGCTGTAGTGTACTTCACATACAAAATGACATAATGCGTGTACAACCCCCAGATGTCCAAGTGGTACATGCAGTGACTGTCATGCATGTTCCTGGTCCCATGTCCCACAAGGGATGTAACATAATCCCGATGGCACGGGTAATGCATTCCAGATGCAGGTCATCAGAATATGTGTAGCACACGTTAGCGGGAATAAGCGTTGCCCACAGCTGGTAAGCGATGTTTAAATACGACTATATGAATATGCGCAAAACAAGGCTAAGCTTCACCGACCACTGTGAAGATCATGGTCAATGATGTACAGAACAGGTGAAACCAGCATTAGTCACCCCTGAACAAATAGCGCCTGCTCTGAAGCGTAAAACGACCACTGCCAGGAGTAGAACAGGCAATCATGTATACAATCAAACAACACTATTGCTAGGCAAGATGTACGTATGGTAGGGTTGCCACATTTCAAATGACCAATGTGGGACATACGCCAGATGTCTATAGGACGACACATACACCCGGCCAGTACGAAAACCAGAATGTCAGTGTTTTGCATAGATAAAAAGCTTATTCTAGTAATGGTCGCAGGTATGTGTTCCGTGTCCTGTAACATGTAGGTGGGTCAGATACAGAATAAGTGTTTTATGCAACTATTACATAAACTATAGGGAATATGTTTGTCCCAAAGTCGCAGGACATTTGCTATGTTCACAAATATTTCACAGGACACAACTGCACAAAGAGGGACTGTCCCTCACAAAGTGGGACGGGAGGTAATCTTAACCTACGGCAGGTGTGTAATGTGACAGGTATAGACACAAACGTGTGGAGTCCAGGAAACACAGTATACACTGACAAACACACAATGAAAGGCGTAGCATGCCTGTCACCACCCCTGTCCGAGATATGTATGTATGTGTATATATATATATATATATATATATATATATATATATATATAGCTACACATATATAATACGGATAGAAAGGGCGATAGTGTAGTATATGTCGATATGTAAGGGGTCACTGACATCTGCAAATATATAGATAGGTCAACATTCAAAACACCTTTGAGGTACAAATAAATAGGATACTGCCAACTATGGAATGTGTCACACACCGACACGCATAACCAGGAGGCTAAAAGACAGAAAGAAGATAGTACTGGAACAGTAGAACCGCGAGCAATATGACGATAGTAAGGACATGTAGTCACCGCTGGCGCCAGTGCGGTCTACGTAGGTACCGTGTACAACTGTGGTTGTGAGTGATGTAGCCTGTGTATGTGTGTGTTGAGGGTGCCATATGTGTTTCCATGTGACTGTAAAGTGTGTGTGTGTGTGTGTGTGTGTGTGTGTGTGTGTGTGTGTGTGTCCGCATCGTGTGTCTGTAGGTGGCAACTCAGAGGTAGATGATTATGGTAGGTGTGGGTATAACTAGCCGTAGGCATGCGGTAAACACCTGTCCCACATTGGGAGGGACAGCCCCCCCTGGGCAGGTGTGTCCTGACATGAAACATTACAAAGGGCAACTGTCCGAGAGTTTAGGACATTAGTATGTCCCAAATATTATGCAATAGTTGCAGGAAATACTCATGCCTGTATGTAAGAAACAGAAATGTTACATGCAAACCGATAAGTAGTTAAGGTCCAAGAACAATTGGTATGTAATGAGGATGAAAGTATGTGCTATCCTGTGTACTGACCGTGGCCATATGTCAGCCTGTAAACACCACTGTGTGACCCGCAAGTGTCCAACTATGGCCATATGAAAAGGTGGCAAGCCATGTCACAGAGGGTCTGACACCAATACCACTGCAATGACTGCAAATATCTGGGACAGACATACACGGGACAGCAGTCATTTAGAAATATCCCTGCACATATCGCCGTACATCCGGAGGTATGGAAGTATCAACCTCACCTGCATACCATATAGAAACCAATTAACAACGGCCCTAAGTAAATTCCCGTAACAGAAGTCTATTAAGTGATAGCAATCTAATTAGGGAAGGGGCTCACACACATATATATGGACTACATAGAAATGCAAGCCCCACAAAACCGTATATGCTAAGTACACCCGCCTACGTCCCCCACACTGGAAACAATAGCAATACAGACCGTAATCACAGCACAAACATCCAGTTAGTCAATTACATCTGCTGAACCATTAACATACCTTGTGAGAGACACATTTAAAGGCACCATGCAAAATTGTATCCGTCGTATAACGGAACAAATGGTGATGTTACAAGTGTTTGCAATAGTCCGTTATCAGACGGGTGGGATGACAGGTAAAGTCACAGGTAGAACCACATACTCAAGCCGTCACACACAATCCACAGGGGCATGACTCCAAAATACATTTGGCTCTACACATAGCAGTTGCAATTACACACAACAAAACACAATACAGGCCGTCTCTCCGAAGGCAGGGCAAATGGCCAACGCCCAAGTGGAGAATTCAATTATACCCCACTGTTGCCGCATAATTGGCAAATGGAGTAGCTGCACAGCTGAAGTGCACGTAATTAGTCACACCGGAACACCAATTGGCGGCAGTAAACCACATGTTGCAGGTACTGACGTATATAAGGATGACTTGCCAGATATGCAAACTGTATGCTCATACCGTAAAACAGTTTAAAGAGTGATACAGAACAGCGAGATAGAGACGAAATAACAGAATGATGTCAAGATATGTAGAACACTAACTGTATGTATAGTATGTTCTGTATTAAGTTATGTCAGTGTATGCATAGCCTGGTTTGCAGTAATTGCATGTGTCCACTATGCATAAAGTGGGGAATGGTATTTATGTAGTGATGTCTTGCTGATCGTACTAATGCTTGTAGAAGTTGTGCATCCAGCAGTGGGCCACAAGGTAAACAGCACAGACACCACAAGGGATGCAACATGACAGCTTTAAACAGAACAATGTCATATGACCTGCCGTCAGTGGCAGGGTATGTCCAATAAGTATGTGCCATAGCAGGGGATAGTATATGTGAATATACTGTAACAGTACGTATGTGTATGGGCATATAACATCAATGACATGTCTAAGGTGGTCCCTCTGTGCAAGTATGCTTTGAATTATGGGATACCATGTAAAACATGTGTAATGTATAGTACAGTAGATTGATATGTCAGATATGCTACACAGGAGAACAGGCATATGATGCATAACAAAGGTATCGTATAGTGATGTGAGTAGTATGTAATTAATTTATGTATAAACAGTTATGATGAAATAAATAATGTAATCCACTCTGTGCATTTGCAAAGGACGCAAACATTACTCCCATACTAGAATAGCAGAAGTGATGTGACAGACAAACAAGAACATGATTGGCGTGTACAATAACAGGATACATATGGCCTGTAGTCACGGGACATTGTAATAGCGTGACAGCTAATCTAAATGGAAGGGCTATTCCAGTAACCATGCACAAAGGACATGCAATAGCTCCACAGGTTCATAGTGGGGTACCATGCAGTCTGGCAAGTCTATGTGTAACACCAACTACAGTGTGCACATGAGTGGCACCTCTCTAGGGTAGTGTCCTGTGAACAGAAGAGCCATGTGTAACCTGCATCTCTGCACAGTACAGCCACTGCAGTGATCCCTGGCGTACATGTGTCAACCATCCAACAAGCAAGGTATCACATGAACACTGCTACTGACTGTCCATGTGTGATGTACATAGGAAACTTGTCCCAAAGCATGGTGAGTGTCGGGCTGGAAATGTAACCCCCAAGCACATGCCACACACTGTTGCGTGTGTGCACATATCCATGAGCATCATGGTCATAGTGGCTATTGTTTATGTCGCGTATGCGGAGTATATCCATTAACATATTTGCAGACATGGGCCCTGTCTTTGCAGCAGAGGTCACCCCTGAGTATGTAGTCTGCAAATGTGTACAGACGTGGTGTCTGTACATCAGCCGCAAACTTTAACTGTCGTAGCTCAATAAACGTCATGGCGTTTTAATGTTGAGTTATGTAAAGCTGTTGTGTAAGGTACACCCTAAGCGGGGTGTTGTACCCATGGATGTGTGTATAGGTCCGGTATTCAGAGGTACAATGGGTGCCTATGTACCAGCTACACACCCAGTACAGACATGTGCGGACACGTAGAAGGATATCCATGCCACAGTGGCAATGTGGTAATGACAGGAGTGTGTGCGACATACATGTGTTTAACAAACACGTACAATGTGACATGTATGTAGGGGACTAACACCTATGTGATAACCAGTGGGTGGATGGTGTACTGCAAAGGTGATGTTCATACCAAGTGTCATGCAGGTTGAGGCCATGATGTTCATATCAGTATCCGTCACAGTGACACCCATATAGATGGGGTCTGTATCAGCTGGTGGATCAACAACGGCGCTTGGTATGCAATGGTCTGTAAAGCTAGGCAGGGAAGTCTCCTCAGTGGTAGCCTGTACCTCAGGGAAGCATATACCAAACATGAGGGCCCCATGACTGAGGACTGTGGTATGCCAAGTGTAACTGGAATGCAGTATGTGATATGGTGTGCCACCCTCAGTGTGTGTGGCCCGTCCATTAGCCACTTTGCATAACATCCTGAGACATATGTTGTGATGTGCAGGTGGATGTGCATGCTGTCAATACCAGAATGGAGAATGGTGCTGAAAGGCAGCAAGAGGACAATGTAGGCTGTGTGGACCCCCGTGTCATCATCAACTACTCTGGCGACTGTATGAAAGGTGTTCAACAGGTGTAGGAGGCATGCTGTGGCCCCAGCAAGACCAACCCAGCTGGCATCAAAGGACCGGAGCACAACAAAGACTCAGTGAATGATGTCCATGATGATGTGCCCTATAGCCGTGCAGAACAGTCCAGTGAGGTGTGTAGGGCAATAGTCCCAGTCATGCATTGTGGCACCACCTGTGTGGAGTGTAACTGTCGCTGTGTGCCAGTCAGGGGCCACAATGTCTGGTACAAGGTTATTACTGAATATGGTGTCCCAGTGGGGAGACATGTCATTCAGAGGTCTGTGGACATCACAGCCTGGGATTTTGTAGGGTGACAAGGGCCCAGTGTCCTAGGACATATAGAGTGCAGGTCAGTACTGTGCAGGTGTGACCGCAGGTACACCGCAATGTTCCTGCAAGGAATGTGGCCCCATAGGGAGTGAGAGGGTGTAATGTTAGCATTGAAGCCATCAGACAGCATGTTGCCAACATCACCTGTTATTGTCATGATACAGAGTGACAGTTGTATGTGTGAGCAGATGTGGGTATTGCATACGACTACTGACATACCACCATAATGCCTTGTGGAACATCTCGGAATGTGTCACAGTAATGTGTACGTAGCTAGTTATGGAGTATGTGATGAGGGATCCCGTGGCCCTACCAAGGCTGACCAGTGAGTTACCCCACCCATGGGAATGTACAACACTGTGCAACAGCCCCCACCTGTTGTTGTAAAGTATGTCCATGGAACCGCACCCCCAGAGTGTCGTCTGTTATCTGGTGTGTACCATCATGGCTCTGTGTGGAATAGCATGATCCATATTGTCGTGTACATGCTAATGAAGTGCACTGGGGTATGTCTCAGCATTTGCATGTGCATTGTCCACCTGCACGTGTGTCATGACGTCAACTACCACTGTCATACGACATCTGTAGTAGGTGTTGTAGTACTCATCTACTGTGTATGCCGTGAAGTGTGTGGAGCCGGTATGTGGCTAACAAGGGTGAGTAGCATATGTTCGGATTCCACCAATGAGGGGATAACCCCAGGTGTGGAGCAGCAGTCACATGTTAGTAGTGTCCATGTCAAGGATACTGTTGGTCTTGGAGGTGGTGTGTATGGGTCGAACCAGCCGAGCGGAGGTTATGACTCACGGACAGCGTACACCTAATGTGTCGGTACATGTGCGGCTATCACAGTTAAGTGTGGGTTACTGTCAGTCTCACATCAGTAGCAGCAGTATGAGCCCAACTGTCCAGTACACCATGAAATGAGGTCTGGTAACCATGGGGTATGTTGAATCCACAGCTGGTAATACTGTGCATAGCAGTTCCGGACACAGTTATTTGCATGTGGAGCACCTGTGATGCATTGTGCTAAATAACCAGCTGGGGTGTGTGTACAACATAGTGGAATATGGGGACACCTCAGCTGTGGGTGTGCCAGTCCAGGTACGTGCCTGAGAGGTACGGTCTGTCTATAACCAGTCATTGCAGGTGTGCTCTGCAGAGCTAAGAGGCAGGTCCCAGTCACTGCAGAGATATTGAAGTGGTGCAGTATCAGGTGTGAGCCAAGAGGCAGGTCCTAGTCACTGCAGAGATACTGAAGTGGTGCAGTATCAGGTGTGCCTTGCCTGCGTGCGTCACAGAGGATGGTGTCAAGCATTGTGTGACATGACCACATGGTTTGCTAGCCAGTTCCCGTTCTGGTGGTGACTGTTATTGGACACTGTGCAAGACAGGCAGTATAAAAGCAGCACGAGTTCAATATGTGATCCGTACTCCCAGGGCTGACAGGTGCAGGTCAACTGTGCCACAGCATCATGTTGTTTGACCAGGTCTGTCAAAGTGGATGTATACCAGACACCTGTGGAATGACAGCAGAAGCATGGACAACTGTTGGGAGTGACACAGTCGCTCGTAGTACAATGGTAACAGGTCCGGATGACCGCAAAATGCTCCCCAGGGCTCGGACCACACCATCAGGGCTACAACACTGTTGGACTATTGCATGTCCCTGCACACGTAGTCTGTGCCCTGAGATACAACTTCAGTCACACAAACATGGAAAATGACAGTCACATCGTACCTGCTGATTTGTGGTATGTGTGCATAGGTTATGTTGCAGAAACAGTTACCTGACAGCAGGATGTAAGTGACTATCGCCCTGTATAGCCTGCTGAGTGGAACATCAGTGTGACCGCTGACAGTCACCTATGACAGGTGTGTTGTGTATGTTATGACACCCTATTGGCTGTATGTGATGGGCACACGTGTCTGTGGGCTATAGGTTGGTGTGGTTGTGTTTGGCGATGTGAGCTGCCATTGATGCCCACACAGAGTATGGAGGGGTACTGTACAAGGTGTCTCCATATGTGTGGCCTGTGGTGGGGATCATGTGGGACTATGTGATGAGTGGGGTGTGTTGCCAATGTTGCACATCCCCACATGACTGTCAGATGCAGTCAGGGTTGGTGACAGTATAACCCCCAGCAGGGCTGCATATGTGCATCCCCCACAGGCTATACTGTTGTATGTTGGGAGGTGTGCATTGACTGTGTACATGAGAATAGCTCTATTGCCACATGTACAACATAGTCATCATAGTGACAGGCAATAGCACTGGTACGTGCCAGTTGGACATGCCTGTATATAAGTGGTACGTGCCAGGTGGACACACCGCATAAACCACCATGTCTTACGAGATATGTGAGTGATGTGTGTGCGACAGCTGTTGTACTGTAAGCAAGCTGGAAATGTATGGACAGACAGTGTACCTGTGAGGACTGGTGTGAAATGGGTGCTAAACTAAGCAGTAGCTCATAACGTGCCAAGAAGCTCTGAACAAGTGCTGAGCATGCCCATACATTACAGATAGGGTGTTGGATAATATCAACCCACAAGTGTTGGCGACAGTCATGATTGGTGGCACCGCATCAGAACACTGCCGGGTATGGTCTGCAATTCCATGAACCATTATCAATGTAGATGTTAGCAGTACAGATGTACAAGACAGTACAGATGTTTGACTACAAATGCCTTTGTATGTCATAGGTGTTCTACTAGTGGCCTGTTGACAGACTCACAACTACTAAAGGTGCTACAGTGACATGTGCATATCACACGGTGTCAGCTACAGTAAACCAGAGTTAATGTGTTGTACCCCACCTGCATTGTAGCCCATACCACACAGACAAATGTCAGCCATCTGTGTATGTGAGGATGTGAATGGCCATGACCTATGGGCAATAGTTGTTACAGTGTTGCGAACAACATACAGAATGGGCTGTGTGTGTGAGGTGTGTAACATATGTACACATGCAGGTGGATGATATCAGCAATAACACCACTAGGGGAATACCCCTGTACCCATTAAGTAACACCTAGGCTGTGGTCAACATTATGGACACTGTGTTAGGGATGGTGTAGTGCAGTACACCTCCCTGAGCTGGAGACATCTCCCTGGCCCTTTAGGTAGTCATCTGAGGTACCCATGACATGACAGTGTGGTATCCATGAGCGCAGAGATCATTGGACAGGCATACACAGCACCTGTGTGACCAATATTGGAACACATATCACCCTCCAAGGGTAGGGCCCATACGTGGATGGCCGATACCAGCCTCCACAATACTCACCTCCAGTATAAAGCATGCTATCCACCTTGCATACAGACATATGCCATACTATGCTGTTAGACATGCTACATGTCCATAGCCTGATCTGAAGGACATATGTCATGGACAACCACCTTCCTACGACTAGGATGGCCACATGCTGGACAGATCCCTGTGCCATACCTGTGACATACTCCCCCCATACCATGCAACCCTGTCCACATAGCTGCACATATCATCCCTGTCATACATGGTGTGATGGCCATATGGTAGATGTATCAACTACCTGGATCAATAATGTGTCACTGATGTCCCTCGCGGTGGCATAATGGGTGTCGGATACAGCTAGGAAACTCAGCCCGTACATGCTATAGCTGATAACCTTACCTGCAAATGACATCCGAATAGCCATTGTCCCATGTCTATCACATGTGCAACACAGGCGATCCGTGGTAGGATGTTGAACAGCTGTACAGTGCAGTGTAGATGTCTATGGCAAAACAGATGCATGTACAGGTTTCCATGCGTACTTGGTGCATTTTCACTGCCCAAGTCCTGTAAGGCTGTGTCTGTGTTGATATGTGACTTATACACAGCATCAAGGTCAACAGCATTACCATGGATACATCAGGCATGTGTAGATAGGTAAGAACACCAGTGCAGGCAAACAGACATGCCCACATGAAGACAGATGTCACATGCAGTAGGAACACTAATGAGGTGACACACATGTTTGGGGATGATATCCAATGCATCATGGGTGTTACATGTGTGTGACACATACATGCCAGTCGTGTTAGTGTCATGTTGATTTGCAAAGATAACTGTGCAGATGTACTAGAAATGTATGTGTAGCAGTATCACTGTACATGTCTGTAAATGTGACCTGTCACCTTCATCATGTCCTACAGATAATGCCTCGTACACGCCTACCAGCATATTGCCGACAGGAGGATGATGTTGTAATCCCATACCTCCATGAGAACTACGAGGTGCTATTTAGCCATGTGCCACAGCACGCACAGCAGTGGGATGACCTGTGGCAGGATCTTCGCAGGAGGGTCAATGAAGTGGGTGGCCACAACCGCACCTACCAGCAGGTGCGCAGACACTGCATGGACTTGATACATCATGCAAAACAGCGTGCCACTGCAATCACCAGGGAACAAGGTGGAACAGGTGGTGGGCCACCAACCCAGCCTCCACTCACACACACAGAGGAGCTACTGGCCAGTCTGGGGACACCCTCAGAACAGCTCCCACAAACACTAGCTGCCATCGTGGAGGTGGGTGTCTCCCAACCAATGAGCCTGGAGTTGCCTGGTAAGTCAGTACTGAACATATGGCCAGTATATCCCATGTATGTGTATGTGTCAGTGTACATCATGCAATGTAACAACATATGCAAGGTATGTGGACACACATGCTTCATGCTACATTATGCTACCCTGTGTATGCACCATACCTCTGAACTGTACAGGTATTTGCAGGATGTCCAGATGTCTGCCTCATATTGTCGGTGTGTTCCCCTTAATATCTGTCCCTTTCTGGCAAATAGCTGAGGAATGGAGTCATTAAATGATGACATACATTTCTGTTTACGACTGCACATTCCTTGTAAAAACCATGTGCATGCAAACCTATTAGTCTAGCAAATTTCTAAGTTTGTAAGAGCAATATGTCACAGTTGTCCCTATTTGTCCCCATCATAGTAGGCTTTGTCCACATTTATTGTTCTAAGAGGTTGAGAGGTATGGTATGCACACATGTGCTTACTATATGCTATTGTACAGGCGAATGTGTTAACTTGCACTGTGCACCCTGTGGCTGTCATACAGTCATGGATAATGTTCATACTGCTGTGTCACCCTATACAGGTACCTCTGGTGTGCCGCACAGACAAGAGTCCATTGCAGGTGAGACTGTCATCGGTATCAGGTATGTCAAAGCATAGATCTATTCACCATGTGGCCAGTTAATACATGGATATACAGGTCACATCACCCATCATCCACACAGGCCACCCATGTGCAATATATACAAATGAAATGACACACAGACATGAAACTACAGTATTTGTCATTGTTACATGTGTGTCCAGCTGTGCATACAATGGTGGAGGTGTTCTACAATGGAGGCATATGTACTATACAGTGGAACAAAACGTGTGGTACACAAACCAGTACCGCACAGTGAGCAGTGATATGGGCAGACCACAGGTGTCACCATTGTGTTATATGCCCCTGCAACGGGTTCACACATTGTGATGTTCCATCTGACATGTCTCAGACACGTAGCATTTTAGTTGCAATATTGTCACAATTTCCCATAACCCATACCCCACATACCACACATACACCTGTTGTCTGCATAGCCCTGTGGATGGTGACATATCCAACATCTATGGGTGTATGTCATATGGGACAACACAGACATGTGTGATAGACGGCCATCACATACATGACCAACACATGTGCACACATGGCCATGGGGGATGGCCAGAGACACATAGCCACACAGTAGATGGGATGTGGATACACCCTGTCCCACTTTGTCCACACATGGTCCAATTACAGCCATACTAGACCGATTGTACAGGTGATGTGGTATGCTGCACATCTTAAATGCCTGTGCACAGCTAGTGGAGGTGTCAGTGATGTGTACCTCATAAGATGTGTTGAACATGACATCTGTGTCATAGCATGACGGTAGTCACCTTTACAGATTCCACTGACAGCGACACCAGGCCACAGATACTGCACTTTTCCCTTGCTGCCGTAGGACATCACTGTTAGCTGTGCACCTTGTGTGCATGGTACATCAATGTCATGTGTGAAATGGTGATGTGACAGGTCTGCTATGTGTGGACATGGTTGCCAGGCAGCTAACACTCTGTAGTCATCGTGCAGGGGTGTCATCTGTATGTCCTCCAGTGACCTGTCACATGACACAGCATGGTTTGGTGTGTATACACCTCAGCATCGTAGGTCACAGTCCACAGGTATGTCATGGGTATGCATGCAGTTCTGGATATGCAATGCATACATATCATGCACTGTTTAGCAATATAGATGCCTCATGATGCCATGCAATGGCACAGTGTCTGTACTTCACACTGTACAGCAATGTAGATGGCTCACAGTCCCCTACCATGCCCATGGACATTTGCTCAGCATGCATTCTGTCTGTAGGGCATATGGACAACACCGCTATGTGATACCCAGTATGACGCTGTACATGTGTCAGGACACCATTGTGTCAGGCATGCATGCATGTTAATGCACACGTCAGCAGATTACATGTCAAGGTCACGTCAGCCATGTATACTGTTATCCTGTTCTGGTCCACATGGTGTATCACGGGGATGCATGCATACTACCATGATCATGTGAATTGCATGGATAATGATATGACACCTGCCTACTGTAGTGTGCATTCCAGGGGGTATGCTTACAGACACTATTGATGTCTGAGCTGCATGCTGTCAGCTGTATCACAAGCATGCTGCATGCCATCTGTCATATCACATGCATGGTGTGTCAGTGTGTGTCAGTGTGTGTGTCAGTGTGTGTGTGTGTGTGTGTGTGTGTGTGTGTGTGTGTGTGTGTGTGTGTGTGTGTGTGTGTGTGTGTGTGTGTGTGTGTGTGTGTGTGTGTGTGTGTGTGTATGTGTGTGTGTGTGTGTGTGTGTGTGTGTGTGTGTGTGTGTGTGTGTGTGTGTGTGTGTGTGTGTGTGTGTGTGTGTGTCTATTGTAATTTAGAGTCTTTCTTTGCATTCACAGGTGATGTAGGTGCGTTACCTTCCTGCGGTCCATCTGATAGTGTCCCCACAGATGCTAGCAGTGATGAACATATGCATGAGGTACAGGCAGGGATGTCAGGGGCTGAATCTGTGCTAACGGTTGCCATCCCAGCTATGTCCCCCTCTTCCCCACACACAGTTCAGCTACCAACACATACCGCATCAACAGTGGCCATAGAGGAAGGACAGTCAGCATCTGTTAGTGTTGAACAGGAACATGTGGTGGCTACAGAAGGTGTGTCTCCACACCATGGTGGCAGTGTACTTACTGCAGATGTGCCACACAGGCATGTGTCTGGTACTGCTCGTAGGAGGACCTCTGGCAGACATGCACCTGCAGGACATAGCACAGCAGCTGGAATCATCAGAAGCATGTTCCAGACTGTAATGGCGGCACAGGCATGTGCCGAACGGCAGAACAGAGAAGGGCAGAGGCTGCAGAAGGCTGCTATCAGTACCCTAAACAACAACATCCAGGCATTGGCAGGTGCTCAACAGCAGATTGCTGATGTTCTGGACAGGCAATTGGGTGACATGGTCAGAATCCTTGACCGTGGCATGGCAATCCGCGAGCGTGAGCTGTCTGTGCTGGAACATCTGGTAGGGGTGAGGTGTAGGCCACATGGACGTAGGCCAGCTACAATACCTAGTGCAGGTCAACGTGAGTGTGCAACCTCACACGGCTGCTCCCATAGTGCCGGTAGCAGTAGCAGTGCAGCTGGTGCTGCGCTGTCCACACCAGGACACAGCAGGCCACGTGGACGTGGCCCTGGACGTTCCCAGTGGGGACACAGTTCCAGTGGCCATATGTCGTCGGACAGTAGCCATTCTGTACCTCTGCCTGGTAGTGCCCGTGCAACCCCTGGCAGGCACAGGACATGTGGCCATGGCCGGTCACAGTGAGCCGTACAACCTGGTCTGTACAATCTGAAGCTGTTGATAATACCCTTGTGTAGGCCTCACAAATGACAGAACTGTGTGCACACATACACGCACAAAGCAAACACTACTGTAGGGCTCCACAACACCCACATGCATACGGAACAGACATGTCCAATGAAATCACCAGCCCTTACCCACACACATGATGTCATCCATTGGTGCAGTCTATGCCCCTGGCAAACAGTATCACCCTGTGCATATGATGAAGCCTATGCTGCATCCCTGTCATCCACACCATCGGTGCAGGGATATGCTCAAATGGTCTGATGCACAGGGTGAACAGAATAGTGAGAGGTGTATCTAACATTACTTGTGTATGCATATTGAGGGATGTGTATGTTGCATTGGTTGTGTGTGAATACTGAGAGATGTGTATGTGACATCGGTGGTGTGCTGTCGACATGCACCAGTCATACCATGTAGTCCAGGTGCAGCATGCATTGTGATATGTTCACAGTATGTGTCTCGGTTACAACAGTAACAGCATGTTGGTAATGATGCCCTGGTTCCCTTCTATGGTGTACTGGCATGTGCCTACAGGTAGCACTGTTTGCAGTCCCCCATGTGTAACTGTGGAGTACTCACAGGCATGTATGGCAATATCAGCATGCTAAACGTACCCTCAACCTGACTGTTGGAAAGTCAAATATGACACAGATATCCGCACATATACTGCACCTGAAGCATGTGGTCAGTTGGACAGGCTACAGCGGACAGAGACATGACATACATACCAGGAAACATTACAGGTATGTTGACATGGTGCAAGGGTTGTACACAGCAGTCTGGCCAATGATGATGTTAGAGGCCACTTGATAGCATGAGGCCACACTGTGTAGCAGTAATACCCTGTCACAGTACAGGAACATGGCCACATTCACAGGGTCTACAGCACTATAACGCACACCCCATAGTGTTGAGGTGTGGACCCTTGCCTGTGTGGTCATCACCCTCGCAGTACTTTGCACCCACACGGCGTGTCACAGAGAAGGAACATGCACAGGTAGCCAGTACGGCTGGGACTGATGGCATCAACAGGGTAGTAAACTGCATCACCATGAGGGGTTAGTCACCATGAGGGGTTAGTGATCCTGTTTTCACTGTATGGTAGCATACACTCTCACACCAAGCACCAGACAGCCATACATACATACATATACACACACACACACTGTGATGACCAGAAATGTGTGTACGGATAGCCAATGTGTGTGATGCACCACACCTGCCGACGTCATGCTTTCCACACTGCAGTATGTACAGATCTCTGCAACGGTGTACAGGGATGTGTAACACCTGGGACGTAATCCCCACCATATGTGGCATACGTAGTCACAAAAGTGGACACACATGGCAGTGCTGGGAATGATACACCTGCCATATGATGAGACGTTTGATAGACATGCAGCGGTATTGTCCGCGTTATGTGTACCAATGCTATATCTGGCAATTATGTTGCTATATGCACATGGGAGGATTTAAGTGTTACAGGTGTCACATGACATACAGTTGGTAACACCTAACCACTGTGTATGCGTTATGTCATCACCTTCAAGTAACAGTGACATAGCGTACTGTTTGCACATGCCATGGTAGGATGACGTGTGACACACCTGTGAGCCATCCCTGGCACACATCCATCTACACAGGTGGAGCACCACTTTATGTACACACATCCCTCCATACATGTTGTACAACCAGCCGTACTGTCTGTATGTCACCATATACAGGTGTCAATGATGGGGCTGCATTGCGACTGCATGTTGTAGTTAGGCGCAGCTGTGTTACGGACATCGGCCACTGCACATGCATGGTTGCTGCATGCACAGTACATATTGTACATGTGTGTTGGTCCTACATGTGTCTCCTATAGCCATGTTTGTATGCATTGCTATTGGTGGACATGTGTGTTGACATACATAACACATGGACTGTGGTATGATATCATGGGTGTCATGGGCGACTACTACAGGGGAATATGTCCTCGTTCAACATTGCTACCTCCTGTACTGTGAGCATTCAACAGACATGGACCCACCTTCCATTTACGTGCATATGATTGCTTAGGTCACTGTTCTGCATGGGGGACAGCAAAGGCTAAGTTATGTACATATGTGTTGTGTGTGTTCCATGCACACATCCACTACAATCACATATATGACATATCCAAACATGTGTGTTCGTTGGTGTACAGCAACACTCATCTGTCACAGCTGTGTAAGACTCGGGGCCCCTGGTATGTCTTGAGCTGACCTGGTCATGTATAGTGGTATCATTGCAATGCATAACACCTGTTGGAACCCTGTCGGTACATGTGTACTCTGCACAGTTGCTGTAGACCTCTGTACAGTCCACTGGTCATGTGTCACACGGTGTTGTGATAATGTATGTCTGTGTATTGCTGCAGCAATGACATGGTGATGTCTCGAGGGCTACAGTGTAGACTGCGGTGTGTATGTCTGTGATCTGCACCTGTGATAGCTGTGATGGCAGCTGAGGATGTACTGGTCACTGCATGTGTGTGACCACCCTGTGTATGGGGACAGTTATACCTTACTGTGCCCTTCCGTGTTCAGACTCTGTCTGCATGCAGGACGGCCTGCCCAGTGCATGGGGACAGTTATACCTTACTATGCCCTTCCGTGTTTAGACTCTGTCTGCATGCAGGATGGCCCGCCCTGTGCGTGTGCATAGTTATACCTTAATGTGCCCTTCTGTGTTGAGACTCTGTCTGCATGCAAGACAGCCCTTTGCAACTACTAAGTGTGTGAGCATGCCCAGTACGCTGTTGTGTAGATGGACACACAGGACAGTCCAAACTGTGACCTTCCATGTTTAGCCTCCATCTGCATGCAAGACGGCCCTTTGCAACTGCTAAGTGTGTGAGCATGCCCAGTATGCTGTTGTGTAGATGGACACACAGGACAGTCCAAACTGAGCCCTTGCGTATTGAGACTCCGTCTGCATGCAAGACGGCCCTTTGCAACTGCTAAGTGTGTGAGCATGCCCAGTACGCCGTTGTGTAGATCGACACACAGTACAGTCCGAACGGATGTGTATTACTAAGCGTGTGGCCATGGCCAGTGACACCTTGTGTTGGTGATGTCCCTCTGTGCATGGCCGTTGACATCCTGTATGGCCATGGTGGTCATCCAGGCAACAGATGTCCATTTTCAACGTCACGATGGATGCCTACCGAGTACACACTGGTCGACTATCTTGAAGAGTGTACTGTCTGTGGTGCGTCCCGTGTCTATGTCTTGTTGTTGTAGTGCTCCGTAAATCTTACATTGCCCCGATCACACCACTGCCATGTGTTTGTCTACATCTACCGTGGGACAGTAATATGTCTGTATGCTTTCAGACTGATCACTCTCTATACAATCCCTGTCGGCAGCCTTGTCTTTGCGGATGATGACACGCACCTAGAAATATGCCTCTGGGACTGCTGCATTTAGTAATCTCGGTCGCGCGTTCTGTAAATGCGTCATGCTGTAGTGTGATAGGGTAGTTAGGTGTATGTTCGACTCCCAGCCCTGCCAAGTGTGTGTGTGTGTGTGTGTGTGTGTGTGTGTGTGTGTGTGTGTGTGTGTGTGTGTGTGTGTGTGCGCGTGCGCATGCTCCTGTCCGCCTGGGGACTCAGTCATGCTTTTAGACGCCTCACACCACAGATATTTCCTACCTACGTCTTTGCCTTTGCGGATGATGACACATGCCTAGAAGTATGCCTCTGGGACTGCTGTGTTTAGTAATCTCGGTAGCGCTTTCTGTAAATGTGTCATGCTGTAGTGTGATAGGGTAGTTAGGTGTATGTTCGACTCCCAGCCCTGCCACGTGTGTGTGTGTGTGTGTGTGTGTGTGTGTGTGTGTGTGTGTGTGTGTGTGTGTGTGTGTGTGTGTGTGTGCACGCACATGCTCCCGTCCGCCTGGAGACTCAGTCATGCTTTTAGATGCCTCACACCACAGATATTTCCTACCTACCTACCTACGTTTTTGCCTTTGCAGATGATGACACGCGCCTAGAAGTATGCCTCTGGGACTGCTGTGTTTAGTAATCTCGGTAGTGCATTCTGTAAATGCGTAATGCTGTAGTGTGATAGGGTAGTTAGGTGTATGTTCGACTCCCAGCCCTGCCAAGTGTGTGTGTGTGTGTGTGTGTGTGTGTGTGTGTGTGTGTGTGTGTGTGTGTGTGTGTGTGCGTGCGCGCATGCTCCCATCCGCCTGGGGACTCAGTCATGCTTTTAGACGCCTTACACCACAGATATTTCCTACTGACGTCTTTGCCTTTGCGGATGATGACATGCTCCTAGAAGTATGCCTCTGAGACTGCTGTGTTTAGTAATCTAAATGCGTCATGCTGTAGTGTGATAGGGTAGTTAGGTGTATGTTCAACTCCCAGCCCTGCCAAGTGTGTGTGTGTGTGTGTGTGTGTGTGTGTGTGTGTGTGTGTGTGTGTGTGTGTGTGTGTGTGTGTGTGTGTGTGTGTGCACGCGCGTGCATGCTCCCGTCCGCCTGGGGACTCAGTCATGCTTTTAGACGCCTCACACCACAGATATTTCCTACCGACGTCTTTGCCTTTGTGGATGATGACACACACCTAGAAGTATGCCTCTGGGACTGCTGTGTTTAGTAATCTCGGTAGCGCATTCTGTAAATGTGTCATGCTGTAGTGTGATAGGGTAGTTAGGTGTATGTTCGACTCCCAGCCCTGCCAAGTGTGTGTGTGTGTTTCCAGCTGCATGGCAACAGTACGTTGCTTTTACAGTATTCACTCTCCATAACATCCGTGCGGCATCTTTGCCTTTGATGCTGCTGTCTGCAGGCTAGACATATGCCTGTGTGAATGCTAAGATCCACTAATCACGGTAGCGCGTTCTGTAACTGCGTAATGCTGTTGCGTGGTACAGTGGTTACATTTGTGTTCTGCTCCCAACCCTGCCACGTTTGTTGTTTGTGTGTGTGTGTGTGTGTGTGTGTGTGTGTGTGTGTGTGTGTGTATGTATGTATCTATATATATATATATATATATATATATATATATATATATATATATATATATATATATATATATATATATATATATATATATATATATATATATATATATATATATATATATATATATATATATATATATATATATATATATATATTGTATATAGATATGTATGTTGGGATTATCACTGTTGAATGTGCTGCATTATCTGTACGTGATCACCTTGGATGTATGTACATCTGCTATGGCTCTGTGATAGTGCACATACTGTGCGCTGTAGTGATCATGGGTTATACTTGTGTAGTGACCGGTTATTGTGTTGCTGGGTATTACACGGGCATTGGAAACAATGTTAGTACAGCACCTTTGAATGGTCGTATGCACATCTCGGCAACAGTCAGCAGTGGTTATTATTTTGGAGGGTGAGTATGGCTCATATCCATATGTAGTAACTGACAATTCTATGCAACTCAGGTTAACATTACAGACTCACATTTATCCACAGGTTGTGGTACAGATCCCAGGACTGTATGTGTATACATTGACAGGTGCAGGACTGGGTTAGTGTTGAATGCATGGAGGGGTGTCCATGGCCAGTAATGGCGATCTCTACAGCCTGGCAGGTATGGTCTGTGACTGTCCCACAACCTCCTGTATATGGCTGACACATGCTGTACCTGTGTATATGCAGACACACACACTTACCACAAACAGCTAGGGCTATCACATACACAGACCCATTGCATCACCATTGGGCCATGCAATAACCGTTGTCCCTCACACACACACACACACACACCTACATGTAAATTGGATGGCTCAATGACAGCTCTGGAAATGTAACACCACACCCTGTGCATATGATGTCACCTGTGCCACCACCTGTGATGTGTAACATTGATGCAGGATCAGACTAACCTGGTGCTGATGCACACGGTGGCTTTATTCCACTGTATTGATGTTAGAATGCTGTTAACACAAAGTGTTTTACTTCCAGGTGTATATCAGCATGCATGATGCATTGCAGCTATGACCATCAATGTAGCATAGTTTACAGCACTGTTAATTCTGATGATGTATTCTCCATCCATGTGCCATTTCACTGATGTGTGTAGTATTGGCAGCATGTATGTCTGAGTGTGCAGTACATGTGTGATGTGTGTAGTACACATGTATACATGCTTACAAACGCGTACACTGGCATACACGACATTACACGGGCTTCACCATTCATACACTAGCTTACTCGTTCTTCAACACGCGCACACGGGCTAACACGCATGCACACATGCTTACTTGGGCTTACTGGCACGCATTGGCACGGATGCACTGTGGGCAGGTTTGCAGATCACATCAGTGGTATCCATGGCGTATACTGTCAGTCTCCTGACTTTCCCTAGGATAGCTCATAGCACGCCTCTTCCACTGAGTACTGACAGCAAACATGTGACACTGCTCCTGTGAGATTACAGTGTTTTATACATACATACTCATGTTGTCACCTATCTTCTACTCTAATAGTCCCCTTATCCTACACTACACTGTAGAGGCTTGGCCCATATGGCATGACATGTTGTGATTCACTATCCTCAGCCTCACTTGCATCAGATTGCCTAAAAATGCTTTGTTACATCTCTGACAGAGCGCTTCCACACATAACAACCAGTACGCAGTAGCCATGTTGTCTCCAGCTTGCCATTCATCTGCATGGCATACTAACATCTAACTAAACCTACATTTTGTATGTATATTATACATATTTGACTTGTTTTGAAGCACAGCGCGTTCTCGTGGTGTTGCGCTACGCTTCCACACCGGAGATCGGGGGAGGACAACTACAGTTTTGTTGATATCCAATGGACAATAATGCCACTGGCCTTAGATTTGGACATTGGCATGCTTCTTTGACTGTATTCATACTGTATTTGCAGTTGTCATTGCTCCGTTTAGCAACATGCAGAACATTAGTCGCCTAACATCCGGGTACATTTCTGCACATAACTCTGCTCTCGCATGGACAGCTTACTGTTTCATGTATCACATATTTACATAATTTGCATAGCTTTCACATACAAATGGGGTAAGTTGCAAATCCCAACATTGTCCGTGCAACGTTCGTGTTATGGGCGGTCTTGCATGCCCCTACAGGTGTTTGCTGAATAGCTTGGCAGACATCTTTCCTTGCTGTACTCTCACTCTACTCATACATGCCGGAGGCTTCGTGTATCATGGCCTAGGCTTTGCTGTGTGCTATGTCTATTTGTGGTGTATGCATGGCTGTGGGTATGTCCCACTGTCATCATTTGTAAAGGTGACAGCCCTATAGGTACTTCATGTAGACTGCTGTGTCATTTGACATGTCAGCACATACCTGCGGCCAATACTGAACTTCCTACTGCAGCACTTTTCATACCTTCTGAGTTATCTTGCAGTCGATAATGCTGTTTCCTCAGACATGTATCTGTTTCTGATCATACCTCTCAACCTCCTAGAGCAAAAAATCTGGACAAAACCTAACATGATGGGGGGACAAATAGGGGCAGATTCTAAATATTGCTCTTACAAACGTAGATAGTTGACAGAATAATAGGTTTTGCATTAGTATGACTTTTCTGAAGGATTTGGGGTCTTAAACTCAAATGTTTGTCATTATTTAATGACTTCAGTTCTCAGGTATTTGCCAGAAAGCTGCAGATTGTAAGAGGAACACACCAAACATATGAGGCAAACATCTGCACATTCTGCAAAAATCTGTACAGTTGCGAGGTATGTTTCTGATACAGGATATCAATTTTCTTACACCAATTCACACAATATATGGCGGCATCACAGACCAGATGCCATTACATTCCTATTGCAGGACACACCCACCCAGAGGGTTGTATTCCTCACAAAGGCCAACAGGTGCTTATCCACACTAATTATTCTATCATGTACCTTATGTGTACGCCGGTATTTGCGCTTTCCGTCAGTTGCAGAGCTCACGTACGAGTATGGGGGACTGGATACTGTATTGGTGACACTGCATGACACCCTGTGGGACACATGTCTTTTGAGTCTGTTAACCTTCCACATTGACTTTCACAGGGCATACGTTGTCATTCACATTTGTCGAAGTACATGCTTTTGACTTGTACATGTTTTGTCATTTGTCCTGACATCTTTCTTCTCACCTGTCCACCTAGTATCACTAGGTCTGTACATTTATTTAGGACGGGTTACCTTCATACCTCTCACCTGTACACATTATGGGTGAACACCCCGAGGTTTGACCTATGATTTTGTTACATTTGTCATAATAATGTGCCTTTCTGGTAAATTACTGGCAAGGCATGACGGACTGTGAGGTAAGATAATAATGACTGACATTTCTATTTCATGATTACTAATCCTCATAACATTCGTATTCCTGACTACGCCATTATTCTATCAACGTTCTGACTTTGTCTGGTTTATATTTAATATAGTCCCTATTTGTATTTCATGTACTATGCCTTAGTCCAGCTGTCTTATTCTGAAAGTTTGGCAGGTATGGTTACCATCTTGGTCGTACGCATGTCCATCCATGATAATCGCCTACATGACACTGATATAGGTCCTTACATCTTCCCCCAATGGTTTACACAATATCCAGTAGATGGGTTGAACCTTTTTGGAGAATATAGGCGTGTGCTATAACCACATAGGTATATTGATCGCTCCCATGGGGCGGACCTAATAGATCTGTGCCAACCAAAACCTAGGCCCATTTCTGCATACCCATGATTCACATACCTGACACCCCTCCACAGTACCCATTGAACATGTTTAATGTGAGTGATAATAAAGTGTGAAGACACTTCTAAGCACTCCCCACTCTCCGGATATCAGGTCGTATGTCATACATTCTATCGACCCATGTGTTATTACCCTTGCACCTGCTACTGTTGCATGTACAGCTATATCGTAGTTGCAGCTGTGACTTCTTTTGCATTGATGATGGTTCGCACTTCGTACGGGATCAATTTTTGGGGTCCTGCAAAGGACACCTATATTCATGTTTAAAGTGTAGAACTTGCATGCCCTGTCACACTGGTACTTTCCAGGCAATGGTTTGGAAAGCAGCAGTGCATTCACCTTTCATGCATGTCTGTCTGTCTATCCATAATAGCTATACCGTGACCTATTTATGTACATGTGTTATATCTACAGGGACATATGTTTGTTGTGTATATATCTATTCATGTATTGTGTGTGTATAGATATATATATATATGTACATATATACATATGTCTGTACATTCCTCATGTCATAATTTGCTTTGGTTTAAGTCTGTGGATATATGTGTATATATATATATATATATATATATATATATATATATATATATATATCCATATCATACCTTTCAACTGTACAGATTTTTACTGAATGTACAGCTGTTTGCCTCTTATCTTTGGCCCGTTTTTCATAACCTTGTGTCTTTCTGGCAATTTAGTAGCATATCATTAAAGACTGACGCTGGTAAATAATGACAAGCATTTCAGGTTACGACTTCATACTCTTCAGAGAATCCATGCTAGTGACACACCTGTTATTCTATCCACTTTCTATGTTTGTTAGGGCAATATCTGGGGATTGTCCCTATTTGTACCAGTTGTTTTCATGGCTTTGTCTGGTTTCGTACTTTACGGGGTTAACAGGTATGAGCCATGTATATATAACATGGAGAAAACAGCATTCATTTGCTATGCTGTGAGAGGATTACACACGCGCAGGCGCACTTGCATATCCTTATTGTGGGTTACATATGTTTAATAGATATTTGTGCTTACGTGGCCTTTCATAATTCTGACCATAACAGTTACATATCTGTATTCCGGTTTATGGACTGATGTGAAACACACGTTCACCTTTATATATTTAAATGTGTGTACAGCAGGAATGCATTCATTACACTCTAAAGTTATATGTGCAGTGGTCGTAGGTCAACCGGGACTGCATTCATGTTGGCTGGATGCCGGAACCACTATTCTATTGGTGTTCTGCCTCATTCATATGCATACCCATAGTACTTAGCTACGTCAACATACACCTCACCGCTTCACTTACAACACAGGCATCCATTCTCCTGCTGGGAAAAATGCGGTACTACATATTACACATTCCCTATTGCCTACTGCTGTGGACCCCAGCTGCATTGTTAATCACTCCAAGGATATGCAGAACACCAAGGCATATAGTCCTGGCACATACAGGTCTTTGATTGTCAGGGTGTTCATGTAGTGATCTGAGTTTAGGCTTGTCTGGCTGGTGAACGGAACTTCCCTGGCCGAGTTCAAATGTCAGACAAAGCATATGGACAGGGAGTTTCTCCCTATTATGAATTTTTACCTGTGTTTATAGACACAGGTGTTTGGGCACCTGTCAGCAGCTTATTCTGTTGGCAATACATATTATTGTTGGGGTTGTTACAGTCCATACTCCATGGTGAGGGGTGTTCCCATTCACATTTGACTATTACCTGCACTCAGTCATACGGGGATTATTATTTTGGACATGCAGTGTCTACAGGTATGCAGTTGTACATTACACAAATGTGAAGGGTTGTTACTGTAAATATGTACGGACCATACCTCTCAACCTCTTAGAGCACCAAATCTGCGCAAAACCTACATGATGGGGGGGCAAATAGGGACATATTTTAACTATTGCTCTTACAAGCTTAGAACGTTGATAGAATACTAGGTTTTGCATTAGCATGACTTTTCTGAAGGATGTGGAGTCTTAACCTCAAAATATTTCTCATTATTTAGTGACGTTAATCCTCAGCTGTTTACCAGACAGGTGCAGATTGTCAGAGGCACACAACAATAATATGAGGCAAAACTCTGGTCATTCTGCGAATATCTGGACAGTTGAATGGTATGGTACGGACCTCTGTAATACGCTGTTGTGTTCTGGCACAGCAGTAGCTCATCATTAAAGACTGAAGTCAGAACGTGCTGACAGACAGTTGGTTTTCAGACTTCATACACTGGACATTAATGCCAATGTGCAAACTGTTATTCTATCATATTTCTATGTTTCTAAGAGCTATCTTTACAAATTGTCCCTGCTTTTGGACCTTTGTCTCACTTGTATTCACGGCTCTGTCCAGATATCTTGCTCACACAGGTTGACAGGTATGGTCGGACATGTCTGCACATAGTCAGTGTCCCTCACACTTGATCAGGGTTATCCTGTTTATGTCAATGTCTTCCTCACCCTCATGCCATTTGCCACTATGCGAATGTGTGCATTATATTCTCCCTCCTATTCGTGCCGGGACACGTGCGTCACGGGAAGGTGTTTTATCCTGGGTAGTAGGTTATGCATATAGGGATGAACAGTGTCATGGACCTCTACTGCATGTTCTGACTTGTGTCCAGATATCTACAGGATTGGACATCATGTTGTCATACCCATTCTACTATTTACACAGGTTGGTTATCCCATGAGGGATATCCCAAAACTGGACAAGACCAAAACAAGTCAGGTACTGAAGATTTTTGTGGCTTTAAGAAAATGTGCAGGGGGTTTTACATGCAGGGGATACATGGTTTGCAATCCTGACACTGCCTAGGGTGACAATACCTACTACATATGCGTAGGGGTCACTGTGTGTAGCTGTGTCTGCAAAGAACCAGTAGGCCAAGTACGGCTGGATTTGGTGGACGTTCTGGTACTGAGGTGGGTTGTGTGATGTGGAGGGTATGCTGGGTAGGCCATTATGCATCCAGGTGTGTTGCATTTGTTATGGCCAGTTCCATCAGGACCCATCTGTGGGTATGTGACGGTGACATATCTATACATTTGTATCGCACGTTTCCATATTCCTATGTTTGTAGGATTGTGTTCTACACTATGGCTTGTCTGCTTGTCTTGCAGCTGTTTCTACATGTGTTTGTGTTTCTTTCCACTTCACACGCTGCCCCCTCGTACACCTCCGGTTCACCTTTTCTGCATACGACACAGTATCGCCTTTGAGGATTTTACGATTACCCACCCACCTCTCACATACAAAGTCATCACACCCCATAGATCACTACTTTGGTTGTTGGCCACGGCCAGAGTACCACATTGACTACCCTACATGTGTCAGGTACCTTTATGGTTGTGTGGACTACCCTGCCATGTTTGCTTTCCACATGCTATACCTTACGCACATAGGTACACGCCCATACTTCACTTTCATTACTTGATTGGTATACCCGGGTACTACCCATTTGACTGTGTCACATACAAGTTCGGATTATACCGCTGACTTCCGGATTTTGCCAGCCTGTTGTACTCATTGGTAGGGTGGCACATTTTCCTATGTCCAAGCTATTCCTTACACATATCCGACTGTTGTGGACAATGCCTCCCCACAGTCGATGGTTGTGTTTCCACCTTTTCAATTGGCCACAGTGTGACATTTGTGGTGAACACAGCACATTTTACAGGCCGACACATATACACGGTCAGTTCGGCAGATAGAACTTACAATTCTTTCCTATATCTAAGCTTATTCTTGTAGCATTTCGGTGTCTTATTCTGTTTCTTATGACATTTATGTAATATGCGTACAGAGAAAAACTGTTTAATGCAACTATTACATTATGTCTATGGAATAATTATGCCCTATAATCTCTGGACATTTGCCATTTTTACAAGTTTGTGTCAGGACACATCTGACCACAGAGGGACTGTCACTCACAAAGTGGGACAGGTGGTAATCTTAGTCGACAGTACAGATCATACTGTTCCTTTCAGCCTACATGTGTTCTTATTGTTGTAGCTGTTTATATGCTCCTTCTGTTTCGTTTACATGCATATTCTATTTCCTATCACATTTGGTATGTGAAATACGGACATACTTTTTGTATGTGACTATTACATGCCTTGTGGGATATGATTCGGACATACGGTCACTACATATATCTACATTTCTCCTCGTGTATTTTGTTATGGACACATCTGCACAGCTATGGACCCTCCCTCACATTATGGGTCAGTTGGTGACCCTCTCCATTGGGCTGGACGTACCTACTGGCGGCGCGCTAACATATGATACATTTCACTTCCACATGGTATAGCTATCAACACTATGTTGGACTATGGGCACACGGTTTTCATGTCATTTGTTCATGGGTAGGGACCCGTTATTCCCTACCTTGCATTTGTGTTTGCTTCTTCATTTTCTGTTCGCAGGGACTATCTTGCATGCTTTGCATACGTTTCAGTATCCACGGACACTGATAGGTGCGATTACTTTTGCAGGCGGAATATAATATTCAGCAGTTTAGGTTGCTCATTGACAGCCGACATTGACACGCCTCCATGCACAACTTCGATACGCCCCATGCACTCTCGCACATTTCCTGTGCACGTGGTTGTGGTGGCTGCATGCCTTCATTAATATGCATATGGCGTGACTACTCCATATATACGCTGCACGGCCGGCGCAAGCCTTATGCCAGCCTTACGCCGAGCTTCATGAATCCCGGGGATGATGTTTGCTTATAACAATATAATCTGTCTCCATACATAGATGCTGCTTTCCACAAGCCAAACAACAACTGTCAGTTTGATTTCAAACACCAGCAAGCAATAAAACATGCAGAGCATCCCGACACTTTCACTGAGGTTGCACCTTTTGTTTTACATGCTCTGTATATACATGCTGCTTCTACTGTTACTGAGGCAACACAAACAAGAGTCCAATGAAAAAAGATTTAATAACAAAAATCCTATGAGGAACAGCTGAGGACCTCTTATGATTATTGTATTTACAGTGTGCATATAGTTTTTGTTAGCCAGATAAAACACCCATTAAATATACATGCCTATTTTCAAAAGAGATGGGAAATTTGGTCTGACTAAATAACTTGTTCAGAGCACTGCAGCAGACACTCAGGAGAACATTAGTATGAGAAGAGATGATAGGGAGTCTTGCAGGTAGCTTTAAATGATAAAGACAATGCAGTGAAGAACCCTGTCCAAGGGTATGGGCCACCGTGAGGAAGGAATGGAAAACACAGGAAGATATATCAATTAAAGAAATCACTGAAAGATAACAAAGGAAATAATATGTTTTGAGCAGAAATGTTAATGGCAGCATTGTAGGCAAGTACCAAGGAAACTTTTAGTAGACAACAGAAAAGAGCAAATGATGTTTGTTTATTAATTTATTTATTTATATATATTTGTTTACTTGGGAAGTACTGACCAATTTCAGGCTCACCCAAAATAAAATACATAACATTTCCCCAACAAAAAAGGAAGGGAAGAAATGTAACAATAACAGAAGAATTTGGATTAGTTGCATAGAAAAACTGGATTTGTATATTATATTGCATAAGAAGAGCTCAGTGTCAATATTGACATTAGTTTCTAAAGTGGCCAACCATTAGAAAGAGAAAAACAGAAGTAGAAAGGAGACAGGGATAGTGTTTTAGGTGATATGTCTTATTTTAAAGCAGGGGCATTTGGCTAGGATGAAGGAGCTTTTTGATTTGCATTCTGAATTTGGAGTAAGTGTTAATTTCCTTTAGGTCAATGGGGAGAGTTTGCTAAAGAGAAGATGCCTGAGAGGAGGAATATGTGTGCAGTGGTAAGTAGTTTGGTTTATTGAGAGTTGGTGTGGCTTGTGAGTAGTGCCTCAAGTGGTATGAGGAGAACTTTTCATGAAGTTGAGCTGAAGGCGCATAAATGTTTGGAGATGGGGATGTTTGTAGAGTTGATTCCTAGCAGTAGGTTAGATCTTTGTTTTATGGGTAGCCACTTGGCTCTTCTAAGTTGCTACAGTGATGTTTACAAAGGGGTGAATTTTATTATGAATTGGCAGATGCTGTTGAATATTATCTAGAGTGTGATGTTTATTTATTTAGTATTATATTTTTTGGAGGTGTATGTGAAATGGGTAATCCATATCCTAGCTGAGAGAGAAGAGCTCCTTTGTTGATGACTGTTTTGGTTGGTTGAGATAAAAATTGAGGGAACTTTTTGGATCAGAAGTGGAGTGAGTTTATTTTTCCTCTTACAGTGTCTATGTGGAAATAGAAGTTTAGAGACTGACTAAACTGTAATCCTATGTACCTGAAGGTGGACACTGCTTCTCTTATATAAGTCAAAGATACCTAAAGAGTCAGATATTTGTTGAATTTATTGTGGAATTCCAAATAGCAAGATTCTGGTCTTGAAGGGGATTAGGAGTAGTTTATGGGCCACTGGTGGATCTTATGTAAGTTTGACTGGAGTTGAGATTAAATGTTGGTGTGAGAGTGGCTTGATTGGTACATTGCCTTGTTGTCTGTGTAGAGTATGAGTGGGAGATGTGAGGGAGACCACCAGAAAGTTTGTTAATGAATATGGAGAAGAGGGGAGCAAAAATGGATCCTTGTGGTGCATATTTGATAACAGGTTCAGATTCTGATTTTAATTCTGAAGTGTCTATCAGTGAGGAAATTTTTAGACCAGGGAATGTTGTCTTGGCTGATATTAATTTCAATTAGCTTGTTTAGAATATAGTGGTCAGTGAGGTCAAACATCTTTATCAAGTCTATAAATAGGGCACCTGTAAAGTAGCCATTATTAGTGTTTTGCAAGATATCAGGAAGGGATCAAAGGGGTGCCATAGTACTTCATTCAGGCCAGAATCTGTGCTGTATGGTGGAGATCGGGTCCTACTGCTGGATGTATTGAAAGTGTTAGATGTAGACCATTTTTCTAGAAGTCTGCCAGAGTTGGGAGGAAGGATACTAGAAGGTTGTGAGTGGTATTTTGTAAGGTTTGATTGCTTTAGGAGGAGTTTGATTAGTGCAGTTTTCCAAATTTTCCAACTCTGTGGCAAGATATTTTGTATGAGGCATAGATTTTATGTATGTATCTATATATATATATATATATATATATATATATATATATATATATATATATATATATATATATATATATATATATAAGCTGGTATGATCCTGACCCTGAGTAGCATCCTGCCCTCACCAAGAATAATGCCACAGTATAAAGAAAAAAATGATCAATTTCAACAATTGCCCATGTTTCTGGTGTCATTCAAAGGGGATCCAGTATTTGTCCGCCTGAGATGACATGCTCGACAAGCTACATTGCTTCATAAGAGATGACTTACACCTGTCATCCTTAGGCTTTCGAATACTGGCCACGGCTTTTGCCACCTCCATAGTGCCTTTTTTAGGCAAGGCGCAAAAGACAAACCCACCACCATAAATAGCACAAGTAACCAAAAACTAAGGGTAATGCTACTCAACACCAGAAGTCTAAACCTCAAAATGCATGCACTTGAGGCTCTCCTCAGTATAGAGAATATTGATATCTGTGCAGTAACAAAAACCTGGTTTAAAGCTCCAGAGAGCACCCCAGCACTACCAGGCTATAACTCATACCATATTTTTCGGTCACAGAACCTGGACAGAAACACAAAAGGTGGGGATGTATCCATATTCATCAAGGATACCCACACCTCCAGGTTAGTGGCACAGCACAATGCCTCAGAGATCATCCATGTGCAACTAACAATGGGCAAAACTGCAATTCAAATTGTAGCTTGCTACAGATCACCCACCATGTCCCAGGACCCCCAGTCTGCATTTCTGGAGACACTGGAAAATATGAAGGTCCTACCAAATGACCTAATATTGGATGATTTCAATTACCCAAACATTAACTGGGAGAACTACTCAAGTACTAACTCCCTTGCCCAACGCTTCCTAGAATTTATAAACTGGAACACCCTGGATCAACTGGTCAACACCCCCACCAGAGTTGACAACATATTGGACCTGGTCATCACCAACATGGGCGACCAGTGTTCTATACCAACACCTCGCTGGTTAGATCAGACCATAGACTAATCACTCTGGATATCCACATTCCACCCCAACACCCAATCAAGGAAACCACCATGAAAAACTTTTCAGAAGCAAACTTTACATTTCTTAAGACTGAGGTGGAAAGGTTCACAGCCCCCATGCTAAAGAACAATGCTGTCCAAGCTGCTGAATCCCTTATAAAGGCACTCTATGAGCACCTGCAAGAATTCATGGATTGTGCTATCCCAAGCAAAACCAAGACTCACTCCTCCAAGAAAAGGAAACCAGTCTGATGGACCCCTGCCATAAATACACTCTACAACAGAAGGAGGAAACTAGTACAGAAAAAGAGTAAAATCCCAAGAAGGAAAGACATCCCTGATCAGTATCAGCAAGAAACTATGATCCCTCATAAAATAATCCAAGGCTAGCTTTGAAAGAAAAATTTCCAAGGACTCCAAAGATAACCACAAAGCATTCTTTAGCTATATCAAGAACCTAAGTGGAAACTCTCAGATCCTCTCTGAGTTAGTGCAGAATGGTACAAAATACAATAAACCGACTGATATTGCCAACATTCTAGCAGACATGTTTAGTGTAAACTTCACCCCCCTCTCATCCCCTAAAGGGCCCATAACCATACCAGAAGAATGTAGAGCCCCGGCAATCACTGACACACAGGTTAAAACAGCCCTATCCAAAGCCAAAAGCACAGCTCATACCTCTCAACTGTCCAGATTTTCACAGAATGTCCAGATTTTTGCCTCATATTTTTGGTCTGTTCTGCATAAAATCTGTGGTTTTCTAGCAAATAACTGGGATAATCCGAGGAATGACATCACTAAATAATGACACACATTTGAGTTTCAGACTTCATATCCTTCAGAAAAATGAATGTTAACACAAACTCTGTTATTCTATTAACTTACTAAGTTTATAAGAGCAATATTTAAAATCTGTCCCTATTTTTTGTCCTTTGTCCCCCCATTTTTTCAGGCTTTGTCCAGATTTCTTGCACTAAGAGGTTGAGAGGTATGGCACAGCTTCAATGGGACCTGACAGTGTCCCAGGCTGTGTCTTACATGAACTCCAAAATGAACCAACCCCTCACCTAAACACACTGTTCAAACTCAGCCTTTCTATAGGCTATGTACCCATAGAGTGGCACACAGCAACAGTTATCCCACTCCACAAAGGTGGAGCCACAACAGACCCTGGAAACTATCACCCTATAAGCCTGACTAGCCTGATCTGCAAGACTTTGGAGCGCACCATCATAGAACTCATTAACAGAGACACTGGGAACCTCCAAACATTGGACCCTACCCAGTTTGGCTTTGTTAAGGGCAGATCATGCCTCCTAAACCTGGTGAACTTCTTTGAGACAGTTGCCAAGACTTTAGATGAGGGAAAGGAAGTCCACACAGCCTACCTAGACCTCGCAAAGGCTTTTGACACCATTCCCCATTCTGGTATTATAGACAAGCTCAGCAGCCTGAACATAAACCCCTATGTCATGATATGGGTTGCCATTTGGCTCACATATAGAACCCACACGGTGAGAGTTGCAGGCTCTAGGTCTGACATTATATCGGTTACAAGTGACGCCCTCCCAGTGCTCAGTCCTGGGACTCCTCCTGTTCGGTATATACTTCTCAGCAGTACAGGCAAGCACAGGAGGACTATGGCTGACCAAGTTCGCAGACAACTCCAAACTGGGGGCCATAATTGACTCTCTGGTTGATATAGACATCCTCCAGAAGGGTCTCACTGAGATGGATACCTGGTGCCAAAATCATGGCCTCAAGCTAAATGCCAAAAAGTGCATAGTCATCCCCTTTGGAAAAAACAAAGTACCCGTGAACTACCACATACATGGTAGTCCCCTAAATACAGAAAATGTAATAAGGGATCTGGGGACTCCAGCAGGTAGTAATCTCTCCTTTGATAATCATATTGCGAAGGTGGTTACAAAATCCTTTTATGTGGCCCACCTAATCACAAAAGGGTTCGCATCTAGAACAAAAGAGGTTATTGTGCCCCTCTACTCATCACTCATCAGACCCATCATAGAGTACAGCACCCCATTTGGGATGTACCTTACAAGACAACTGCAACAGCTGGAAAGACCACAGAAGTACCTCACCAAGAGGATTACTGGCCTCAAACAGATGCCCTATGCAACCCGACTGAAGAAAATCCAGCTGTACTCGGTTGCATACCGCTTACACAGAGGTGATCTCTGCCTGACATACAAGGCCATGTCCAACCCAGAAATGATGGACATGCTCCACCTAAAAAGAACAACTCCCCGAGAGCCACACGCTCTAGTGATCTAAACCTCACCACAACGATAAATAGGACTTGCTGGAGGGATAGATTCCTGTCCCAGAGACACCCCATGCTTTGGAACAGGATTCCAATCTACATTAGGCAAAGCCCCTCACTAACATTCTTCAAGAGAAACCTTGACGAGTGGATGGGAAACAGAAAATCACTGCAGTAACTCTGCTGGACAGACAAATTCTGGCTAGGCATACAGATGCCCTCAGGCCAATAGCCTAGTACTTACCTATGAACCTATCAACTTATGAACCGATATATATATATATATATATATATATATATATATATATATATATATAGATACATAGCAGTGGGGTTATGTCTTAATCACCTCCTTTCTTCCCTTTCCCCAGAGTGAATGAGCAAACAAAGCTGCTCTTTTTCTCCCTTCTTCCCACCCTAACTCCCTCACCTGAGCCACTAATTGATCTCGGATCATTGGGGTCAGAGTAATTGTTCCATCCCTTTTCCACACCGAGAGGGCTTTCTCACTATATATTTTTATACCTCCTAAATGTCATTTGTTGTTATTTCATATCTGAGGTCACCATGTTTGGAAATCACATCTTTTTTTTTTTTCTTCTTGCTGATTTGTAAATAATTTAACAAATCAGAATAGCTGTCTAACAATAATGTGGCATCCACTGCAGTTGTGCATTTGCAACAGATCATTGAAACATGTGTGTGTGTGTGTGTGTGTGTGTGTGTGTGTGTGTGTGTGTGTGTGAGTGTGTGTGTGTGTGTGTGTGTGTGTGTGTGTGTGTGTGTGTGTGTGTGTGTGTGTGTGTGTGTGTGTGTGTGGTTGTATGGAAAAGAAGGCATCTTAAGCAGAACAGCAGCTAAATATCTCCATCCTGTAGGATTGCTACAGTAAGCCTTGGAATGGATGTTTGCAGGAACACTCAAAACAATAGTAACATGTCTTGCACATATAATGAGATCAATCTGCATGGAATGATTTGTTTATGATTACTGTTAGTCATACATTGAGGCTGTTGGCAATTTTATAAACAGTGCCATATAAGTAAGAAATTACAGAGATTATAGTTGCTATCCTGCTATCTTGAGACCAACAATATATTCTAGAGTAATGATACATTTAAAATTGTATGTGATATTAGAAATCCAATTGCTAAATATGCAAAATAGACAAAATGATAGACTCAAGACTGCTCCTTTCTTTTTTTTTCTTCATTAAGTAAAATGCTTTCAGTCCACTGACAGTGCTTTACCAAAGAGCTCTGTTTGTTTTCTTTTATCCAAAATGTCCATTCCTTAAGCTGCTACAGCTGAGCTGTCCATCTTCGGTGCTTTGGTGTGGTAGGTCCTCTCTCCTTCCTTTGTGTGGTAAATTCCACATAAAATGAGTAATATTTCAAAATGTATATCCTCATCTCAAACAATCTGTTCCTTCAGGATAAATGAGTCATTTTTCCGACAGTGTTCTGTAATCAGACCTATCATACTGTATATTATGAGAGAGCTAGGCATGTAAAAAAGATTGTGCATAAAAATACAAAACAGCAAATTTCTTTGCCATTGCCAAATTTATATATATATATATATATATATATATATATATATATATATATATATATATATAGAGTCCAAAAACAAATTGGTGCATGCTGTAAGTAAGCTCAGTGCTCGAAATATACACAGTTCAAGCACAAACATTCTAATGTCAGAGCTGTGAAGATAGGTGAAGGCTGCCAGCCTAGCAAAATAGAATTTGGATGGTAGACCATATCCTAGCAGGAGCAGGAGAGTTTTCCCTTGCTTACCTAGATGATATTGCCATCTAAAGCCATTCCTGGCAAGAGCACCTTCAACATGTCAGGGAGGTGCTGGGCAGACTACAGAGGGCAGGGTTGACCATTAAGCCGAGCAAATGTCAGGTGGGTATGGCAGAAGTCTCCTACCTGGGACATAGAGTGGGGAGTGGTAAGATCAGGCCAGAATTTGCCACAGGCCTGCACCTGTTACCAAAAAGCAAGTGAGGGCATTCTTAGGAACAGCAGGGTACTACAGAAAGTTTGTCCCAGTTATAGTACCATAGCTGCTCCCCTCACAGACCTGACAAGGAAGAACAGGCTAGATAAGGTAGTGTGGACCACAGCATGTGAGCAGGCATTCCAGAAGCTTAAAGAAGCTTTGGGAGGACCCCCTGTGTTAGCCAGTCCAGATTACAGCAAATAATTTGTTGTGCAGGTGGATGCTTCAAACCATCAAACCATGGGGTGGGGGCTGTACTTAGCCAGATTTCTTCAGAGGGAGAATAGCACTCAGTGGTTTATCTCAGTCATAGGCTCCATCCCAGGGAGGAATGCTATGCAGCTGTAGAAAAGGAATGTCTAGCCATAGTGTGGGCACTGCAGAAACTGTAGCCTTATCTGCATGGAGGAAAATTCACTGTAGTGACAGATCACAACCCCCTAACATAGTTACACAGAGCCAGCCAGTAGAATGCCAAGTGGCTAAGATGGAGCCTAAGGTTGCAAGCATATGATATGTCCGCAGTGGGATTAGCAATGCCAGCACAGATAGGCTCACAAGACTGGGAATGGGATAAGGTATACTCAGATAGACCTAACCCTCTCAAGCAACGTTTTTCAAGGGTCACTTGAAAATCTAGCTTGAGTTCTCTGGGGGGGGTGTGAAGATAGGTGAAGGCTGCCAGCCTAGCCAGATAGCGATCTGTAGATAATTCTGTCATTTGTAAATATCAATGTAAGCCACAGGCTTGTTCTCTTAAATGTGAAAAGACTGCATTGAATATTGAACTGCAAAAATGTAACAACAGTGCACTCTGCTGTAAGAAAGCTAAGTCAAGCATTTCGTGACTGTCTTTGATGTCAACATTCTGAGCCGTTATGTCTAGAGGGAGGTATCCTGCCTATTGTGTTCAGACCAGAGTTAATGGCTAGAATTTGCATGTATAAATGTCCTTTATTGCTCTGGTTTATGATGACACTAGCACTGTGTAGTAAGAAGTATTGTCTTGTGTTTTTATTATTTATTATTAAATATTTTAAACCTTTCAACTGTGGCTGTTTTGTGTAGAGATAATTTAAGCTCTAAGAGTACATTGTATGTATATAGGGATACTGTACCAAGTCACTCTAATAAGCCTTGCCTGTTCAATCACACTTACCATTTGGATAATAATATTGCACATTAATAATTGAACACCCTTTCAGAAGGGCCTTTGAGTAGCTGATATTAGTGGGTGGTGGCAGCTGGTACTACCTTTTAGACTGGGCAGAAAAGGGACACAGCTGGAGAACCTTTGCCAGCCTTCCCCAGGAGTGTCTGTGTCATTGTATAAACTTTTATCTCAATGTGTGTGTGTGTGTGTCAGCTACCTGGGCAGGGACATGAAGCTCTGGTTGTGCAGAGAGGGTGCTGGAGGTTTTAGCTTGCCCACTAGGCTGAGATCTGGACTCTACAGCTGTGCCAGTGGACAGTCTTATTGGGGAGCTGGAGAGAAAGGGAGAAACCATCCCCAGACTGACTGTGATCTCTGTGTGCTCTTAAGGGAAATTGTACTTTACTGTGTGTGTATTTATTATCCTTTCCCTATATGGACACCCCTCACTGGTGTTAGTGGTGAGGACTAAGGCTCCTTGATTGCTGGGCCAGTGCATGGGCATCACAGGAGCTTCAGTCAAATAACTATGTTTTTCATCACTCAAGTAACAATCCTACCACAGAATAACACTCTGTTCCTAACAAAATGTGTCTCATCATTTTTATTTATTCAACAGTATAATGCAAAATTATGGTTTCTGCGCTCATTTTATTTTTCCCTTTTAATAAAATGCAAAACAAACACTGTTCCATTTAGACAAGAATTGCAATGCTAGATGATTCATTCTGTAATAATTTTTAACTTAGCACACACATATTACTTCCTCATTACCATAAGAACAAAAAAAGCATCATAAGCTAGTGTGGGGACACTCCATCAGGTATCACAGAAGAATGCTCATGTTATAACTCTTCTATGTTACTAGAATTATGGCCCATCGTCTTCTTCTTCTTTTTTTTTTATTAAAAACACAACAGTACATTGCCAAATTATGCTTTCTGGTGACCTTTTAAAAAGTATATTTTCTTGCTAAACACAGTGCATGCTTTTTTGTTGTTGCCATAAAGTGCAAAGTGAAATGTTATAACTCCAGTTGCTCTCCAATTGGATATTTCAGAATAATATTTATGGGATCATAGATTAGTATTAGGTTAACTGCCCTCGCAAGAGATTTTAAGTCTAGTCAATTACCCCATGTGAAAATCAAATCCTGCACCTTGTATTTGTAAGATAAACACCTTAACCATTACACCAACCTCCCACCCTGAACAGACTGTAAATTGTTACCACACAATAGTCCTATTTTGTTATGTTGTTGACAATGTGTAAACACCCACCCCTCTTTTTAGCAAAGCATTGTCAAATGCCTATTTTTGCAAACATTGTAAAACTATATTTTTCATTTTAATATAGTGCATGCTACTTCCTCCTTATAATAAAGTGCAAAGCAAAGTATCATACCTCCAATCATCTTAAACCCTTCTACAGGGTATTTCAGGATAATGCTTGCTACTATACAAAAGTGTTATGCTGCTAACGTTTTCATTTTTTATCTAGTTGTGGTTTATCCAGATATTTTAAAATGCTGTCTTCTTAACCCATCGTGACTACGTGCAAATCAGAATGCCAAAAATATGCTGAGAAAGTTATGCTACCTTACTCTTTGTGTACAGTACCTATTGTGCAAAGTGGTGCCATTAAGCTTTTAAGGCTGTTCTGTCTTTCTCTATAGATGATATGGTAAGGTATCTGGGACTCATTGTTGATATGCAATTGTGTTTTGATGCAAACCTATGAACAGTAATGAAAAAAAACTTTGCAGTATATTTAGTAGGGATGCTGAGTCATTATTGTGCTTAAACAAAGCAGTAGTAAGACCTAATATCTGATATTGTATGTCATTATATAAATATAATACTGCTCATATTCATGGGTTGGAAAAAATTCAAAGGTTCACTCCAAACAAATTCTCAAGGTAAGGCATCTCAGTTATAAAACTAGAGTTCAGAAGTTGTGCTTGTTTATATTAAGTTACAGGCTTCTAAAATGCAACCTTATGGTGTGGTGCATATGCTGACCAGGACCCTTGCCTTGCTAGAGTGCCTCAAAGACTAATATCCACCCAGAAAGACAATCTACTCCTTCACTGAACCCTGCTCATCGGTGGAATCCTTCCCAGCAACAGTTACCCTAAACTCAGTGACCCTTGCCTCGCTAGAGTGCCTCAAAGACTAATATCCACTCAGAAAGACCATCTACTCCTTCACTGAACCCTGTACATCAGTGGAATCCCTCCCAGCAACAGTTACCCAAAACTCAGTGTATGTGTACCAGTATTTTACTCTTAATCCTGTGACTTTCTTACTTCTGCCTTCCACCAAAGCGGTTCCTGGTCAGTTACAACTCACCATTGCAACCTGCCCCCCCCCACACTGCTCTCTCAATATTCCCCAAAAGACCTATACAATTTGCTCACTATCTCTATTCTGCCAGAGCCATCTTCCTACTGCATAACTCCTCATTCTCTTTCCTCAATTTAACTCGACCAATTCTCCCACCTACCTCTTTGACTCACTTCCATGCTCTCAGACCAAATCTTTCCCTCAGAGACCTGCACACACTCAAACAGTGGTACTATCCTGTACACTGTCCTTTCCATAAGTTATAATATCCCTATAGATACCCACTGGCACCATACTTACAGGCATCCTTACAAAGAATAAAGGGACAAACTAACTATCTTCATATTCCTTCAGAGTACTATCATATAGTGTTTATTTCAATACAGATGCCCCTATTCAACTTCACTAACCTCTCTTGCTGATTGTTTTTCTTGACCTGCTTCTCTTGGACGGTACTCACCCGCTCCGTTCACTACATTCACTTCACTCCCCTACACTACTCCCATTCCCACCCACCCCACATCAATTACATTTATAGTCATACACCACCCCCAACCACTCCTCAATTCCAATTATCCAATCTAACCAAACCCATCATCCCCCACTCCTATACAAGCTAACACACCCTCTACAACTGCTCTCAGATAACTACTATTAACATATCAACAACCAGTCACTCCCACAACAAATCAATATGCCTCTTGCCCTCAACACCCACCTTCCACAGTCTCTCTTTCTCACATTAACCCTCTCTTCTCTCCTTCTACTCTCTGTCCTCATCACCTACTACACACAACTTAACATTACCACCCTCCTCCATGGTAAACTGACTCAACAAGGCCCACTAAACCCAACTATCCCATTTCACCACCAGTAGACCCCTCCTCCACTCTTCCATCCTCCTGTCTACATAGATATGCAACCTACAAAACTCAACCCCACTCATCCCATAGACTTGTGAAAATATTCCATAAACTAAATAAACTTTATCTATACCTACTCCAAAAACTCTCATGCTGTGGTGATATTCACCAAATCCAGGACCCAAAAACTTCAATAGTACTAATTCAACATACTCTAATCCTCTGTATGTAAGACCTACCTCATCAATTCTCCTTCTAAATATAAATGCAAGAAGCATTCTCAATAAAACACAAAATCTCCATGCCCTACTAGCACAATATAAATCTGAAATTGTGGTATTAACAAAAACATGGCTTAAACCTGAACACCACAACAATGAAATAACTGCCCCAGGCTATAATATAATATGCAAAGATAGGACAGGAGAAAAGGGAGGAGATGTGGCAGTACTGTTCCAAAACCACCTCTCTATAAAACAATTTGAATGCAACTCCCAGGAGGTGCATGACATAGAACTTATTCTAGCCAGACTAAAACTTAACTCCAATAAACACATTATTATTGCTGGGGGATACATCCCACCAGGCAATAATACTGGCATACTCGAAAATCTTCTCAACTGGTTAACTTCATTCCTTCCACAAGAAACCATACTCTTAGGTGACTTTAACATTGATTGGTCTGAATGTACCAGCCAAAATCCCTCTATCCACATTAACCTCCATGGGTTTACCCAAGTCATAACTACCCCCACAAGAATAGATAAAACCACTAAAAGACAGTCAGTCCTGGAATGGATATTATTAACCAACCCCGGTCAGACCCACCAATCAGGTTGTCTCCCTGACAGCCTGAGTGACCATCAAGCAACATACTTAGTTAGACACCAGTCTCACCAACCAAATCAACCCATACTCAGGGTCATACATAACAAAGAAACTTTTAGGGTACAAGATCAAATCAACTCACTAAAAAGCTATATCTGGACTCCCTTAAAACAACTATCACTAGATGAAGCTGTTGAATACTTTAACTCAACCTTTCTAAACATCCTAGACTTCCATGCTCCACCCAGGACCACTAGAATTAAAACCAGCCACGCACCATGGCTATCAAAAGAAACAAGGTCCATTATGAAAGAGAGAGACAAAGCCTGGTTGCAACTTCACAAACATAAAACCCCTGTCTTAAAACAGAGATACCACAAGCTCTGTAACCAAGCCAAAAGACTAACAAAACTTGACAAAACTAACTACTATAAGACTTTACAGGAAAAACACACCAACAACCCTCAAAAACTCTGGTCCTCAATAAACCTGCTACACCCAGGAAAAATGACCACTCCTTCCCCTATGTTACCAAATAACCTAGACAACATCCCCACCCAATTTAACAAATACTTCACTGATACAATCCAAGCCCTTGCCAATTCCCAAACCACTAACACCAACCCCACAACATCAGCAATCCCCACCCTTTCCAATGCAGTTAATACCCAACCCAGTTTCTCCCTGTACCCAGTTGCTACAAATACAATTGCTAAGCTCCTCAAAAAACTTAAACCAACAACACCAGCAGCTGACAACCTACCTGCAGAATTCCTACAGATTACTCTAGAAGCTATAGCCTATCCTTTGTCCATCCTCATTAGCAGATCGATTACAGAATGCAAAAAACCCCACTCTTGGAAAATATCTCACATTATACCTTTGCATAAAGGTGGCCAATCCCGTGAACTCACAAACTATTGTCCTATATCAATTTTATCACCTTTATCAAAAATATTAGAGTGAATAGTCCATTCATTGCTTATGCACTACCTCTTAAAACATAACCTACTATCCTCATCCCAACATGGCTTTAGACCTTCCCATAGCACAACCTCAGCTCTGCTCTAGTTTTCCGACATTGTCACTACCCACGGAAACAATGGTCTGCTAGTATCCTCCATATTCTTAGACCTATCTAAGGCCTTTAATATGGTCAACCATAAAATGCTCCTGAATACCCTCGCTACCCTTAACATAAGCCCCTCTACCATATCCTGGTTTAGTAACTACCTATCTAACCGTCAACAGGCAGTCCTATGGCAGAACCAAATGTTCCTCTTACTGCCAGTTACTCTGGGTGTTCCACAAGGGTCCATCCTTGGTCCATTACTATTTTCAATATTTACTAACCAAATAGCATCATCTTCACTCTCTGCCTCTAAAGTGCAATATGCAGATGACACCACTATAATATGCACAGCACCCACCATGAACAATCTAAAAACCATAACCCAAAAAAACTTTACCTTAGCTGAAGAATAGTTTGCTAACATCAAGCTTATACTCAATCCCAAAAAAAAAGCAAACTCATTCTCTTCTACCCTGATGGATCTCCTCCCATAGACAATAGTTTCATCATAAAATCTAAAGATAACACACTTATCACCCCAACTCCACATACTAAACTCCTAGGCATTGAAACTGACAGTAATCTGAAATTTGACTTCCATATCGCCCAAACAATCAAAAAGGTCAACAAAAAGATGGGCCTCCACCAATACATGAGCAAACATACCAAAGCCACCATAGCTAGAACTCATCTACTATCCATCCTCCTATATGCCTCCCCTATCTTAACTAACCTACACCAAACAGAACTATCCAAGATGGAGTCTTGCTACAACAAGATTGCTAAGTTCACTTCTGAGGCCACCCATAGGCCCCATCATTGCCTAGCCCTAAAGCAACTGAACTGGCCAGAGTTTCCACAGCTGCTCCTACACAACCAACTAACAATCACACATAAGCTCTACTACCATCCTGACAAAATCCCTGCCCTGAAAAAACTGATCAGCCCCTATAAACCCTCCAGAAACTTAAGATCTGCACACATGAACCACTTAAATGTCATCAAACACAAAAATGAAGCTGGCAAATCTCTCTTTGCTTGCTCCATTGCCAGATGCTGGAATTCTCTCTCAGAGCACCTCACTTTTATATCCTCTACTAACCAGTTCAAAAAACTTCTCAAAACACACTATTTAAAGAAATGGCTATGCCCTTGTCACCCCCCAGATTAGCTTATACAATCCCTCAATTAGTCAGCAATGTTATTTTTTTATGCTGTTTGCTAAGTATGCTCAGCTATATCAAGCTACTTTATGTTTTATCCTGTGAATAAGTTTTTCACTGCATTATATTCTACTATACTGTTTGCTAAGTATGCTCAATCTTACCAAGATAATTTATGTCTTATCTTGTAAATAAGTTTATCACTGTATTATATTCTACTACTATTGAACCTTAGTGAACATTCAGCCACTGTTTTTTGTACTACACTGTATAGTATTATATTGTATTGTAGTGTATTGTAGTGTATTTTGCTATACTTGGAGCCCTTCTTCCCGGGCCTCCACTGAAAATGGACCTGTGTCCAGTCGGACCTTCCCAGTAAACAAATGTAAAATAAATAAAAATAAAATAAATTATCTTGATTTATAATTGCAAGGGTAACAATGTTATGGCAGCAACAATGGACATAGACTCTAAAACCCACCAGCAGAGTACAAGGAACAATGGAATATTTGTTAAAGAGTGCCAAGGGTAAATACAGAATTAAAGAAAAATAGTTTTCATATAAGATCAGGGATGTTGTGAAACTGTTCGACTGAGAACTAGAAATGTAGAGAGTTTGCAGGTATTTAAAAATGAACTGGATGAAGTTATTGGAATTAGGGCTTATGACGCCATACTATCAGGTGGCAAGCTCCTAGAAGACCTTAAGTAAGGCTTAGAGTTTGGTACTATACACACTGAACACTGAACAGAAAGACATTTCATTTCTGCCTGCCATCTGTTTGGTGGTACTAAGTGTTTTACTGGCTTTCAAAGGCTTTGAAAACTGCTAAAACACTTCTTGCTCCTACACTTTTGCTCCTGTAAGTTACAGAACAGAACGGATTGACAGTAAAACTATAGCAAGGGTGGAGCTAGCTGATGTCGAGAGTGTGTGATGTTACTAGCTCCTCCTAGTTAGGGCATGCTAAAATATTCTCCCAAGTGTCCAAGGCCAGCATATGGGATGTTGCAGCCTGTTCCAGTTCACCTGCCCTACCCTACCTATTATTCATTGACGTGGTCCCCGTCCTGGGGGATAGTACAGGAGACCCTAAGGAAATATGGAGTAGCTGGCAGCTGAGAGTCACCTGGAGGCACACAAATGGGGGAAAAGGAAAAAAAAAACACAGTGTGAAGAAGATGGTTACCTATTAAAAGTGTATGACTCAAAACTGTCGGTCCTGAAAATAAAAAAAAAATGAAAAAAGATAGAAAGAAAAAAAAATAAGGAAAGAAAGAAAGAACTGCAGTTCTATATCCTTATGAAAGATTTTCAGAATTCATCCTTATGCCATTACAGTGTCCTCCACACAACTGCTGTGTATATGTATACACACACACATATATATATATATATATATATATATATATATGTGTGTGTGTGTGTGTGTGTGTGTGTGTGTGTGTGTGTGTGTGTGTGTGTGTGTGTGTGTGTGTGTGTGTGTGTGTGTGTGTGTGTGTGTGTACGTGTGCGTGTGTGTGTGTGTGTGTGTGTGTGTGTGTGTGTGTGTGTGTGTGTCACTTGGAGTCTGAGCCTGTAATTTGCTATTATTTGAGCAGAGTTCTTCCCAGGTAAACACATTTAAATAAATAAATTAATAAACTGTGCCTTGGATTGGGGGGATACTGCAAGATACCTCAACTACAGGCTTAATATAGACATCTCCATTGCTGAAATTACAGTCTTTGAATTCCAAGAATGTCACTGCAGTCTTCATATTTGCAGCAGATACCAGGAAGATGGAGAAGTATAACAATTAATACAAAAGGAAACATGTAGAGCAGGTAGAAAGATGAGGGCCAAAGCAAAGGAAAAGATAATCATCTGTGTCATGAAGTAAGATGAGTGTGCAAAAGTCTATGGTCAGGTCAATGAAGCTTAAAAAAGGAAGGGAGCAGTACCAAAATAAGGAAGATAAAAAAAACAGGTCTTATGATGGAATACCTTTTTTCAATATTCATATAGGAAGAGAAGATGTATTTATCAGAATCATTCAGTAGGAAGGCATTAGGCAAAAGGCTAATTCCATTCATTTCACACAATAAAAAGTCTTGACCAGAACTGTTCACATGGAAACAGTGGGTCTGATGGGATCCACCAACAAATTCTTAGAGAACTAAAAAGGGTTGTAATAGTACCACTAATCAACCTTACTGCAAGTAATGGGGACAGGCAAAGATTTCTGATGGCTGAAGAAGATGGATTTTTTTTTTATATGTATATTTTTATAAAACTATGCAAACTTATTAATTTTACATACCAATTACTAAGTTATTAATATGACATAGCATGACTTAAAATGATGTAAATTATGATATCTGACAGCCTAGATAAACTTTTTAAAGTATATGTTTACCTGAACTTCATAACTTGTATAAATACAAAAATATAAAAACATTAAAATAATATTAAACCAAATTCATTATAACGGAATCATTCAACTAACATGTACTTTAAATAAATAGAAAATTCATGTTTATCAATCCAAGCGCTAAATGCTACTTATTATGTCACAAATTACAACATACTACTATTACTTAAAACAGAATGTTTACTATATACATAAATGTATACATTCATTAAATTATCTGTTTAAAGCTTTTAGTTTCAAAACGCTTTTGATCGATCCATATTCATTTAAGCCTGGCGGTATGTATGCTGCAGTTCTAATCTGCCACATCAACTCACTCTCTTCCAACTTTAGTTGCCATGCCCCCCCCTCAGGTCACATTTAATCGGCTGTATAACAGTGAATAAAAACTTATGGCCAGGATTTTCAGTAACATGCCTAGCTAAAGCATTTAAGCTGTCACTTCTGTTAATGCAGTATAGATGCTCATAAATTCTTTGCCTAAGTTTTCTCTCTGTTTTTCTGATGTAATATGATGCACACAACTCACAAGTTGCAAGGTATACTACTGCTCTAGAGTCACAATTATATGTTCCATTGATTGTATACGTCTTACCCATAATTGCCGCCTGTTTGCCCAGTTTTATAAATGTACATTGTGCACAAGTCCCACACTTTCTCATACCCAGTCTCCTCTTACTGCTACTCTTCTTCTCTAATAGACATTTCAGATTTGGCCCTCTTCTATACGTAAATCTTGGGTTCATGCCCAATTTTTTACACAACCCGCTATCTTCCAAATATGATGGACCTATTTTTAACAAAAATTTCTTTAATTCTTTGGTAGTCTATAGAGTATGTAAATAGAAAGTTTGAGCTAAAACTATTACATTGTCTTGTCAAATCCAAGCTCTCTTGTGCAAAATTGGTGATAACAGTACTGTTAATATGATTACATAATAAAGGGCTAAAATGTCCTGATCTTCTCTTGGTTTTCACCTCAACCATAATCTCATTAACAAATGTTTCAGGGTAGCCTCTCTTAATAAACATTGTCTTCAGAAATTCACATTCATTCATGAAATCAGTACTATCTGAAACCATCCTCGCTGCCCTAACCATCTGTCCCTTGACTACGGCCCTCTCCTGATGGTAGGGATGACAACTGGTATAGTGCAAGAAACTATTCGAGTATGTTGATTTCCCAAATATTACAGTCTCAAATTTGGAATTAGTTCTATCCTTGATCAATGTAACATCAAGAAAATTGATGCTATCATGGCCAACATTATATGTAAATTCCAAAAACTCTGTCATACTAGTAATGTTTGAGATAAACGGCTCAATAAGACTTGTTGCTCCTTTCCATATTAGACACATGTCATCTTGGTATCTAGTGTACCATACGACATTTTGCTGGAACATTTCATTGGTAAACAATAAAGATCGCTCCCACTGGGCCATTACACAGTTTGCAAAACTACCACCACAGGGTGACCCCATAGCCACCCCTGTGGTTTGTAGGAAAAAACTGGCCATTGAACATCATATAATTATTTGCCAGTACTAATTCCAGTAATGTTTCCACTAGATTGATACTATTATTGTCCACTTTTTTTGCCAACATAAATTCTCTAGACCATTCTATACCCAAAGCCAGCGGTATAACCATATATAAGTCTCTTACATCAATAGTTAGGAAGATGGAATTTTCATTATATTCAAGCTTATTAACACTTTCTAGAAAGCTCCAAGAGTCTCTACAGATTTGGGGCTCATCCCTAATAAGTGGTTTGAGGATACTATCAATACATTTAGCACGTGCATATGTTATTGATCCCCTCCCATCAACTATGGGTCTAAATGGTGGATTTATATAACTTTTATGCAACTTAGGGGATACAAATAACACTGGTATTTTTGGAGCAGTCATTATTAAGTACTGATAAGTATCTATATTGATCACCTCTTCCAAGAATAAGTCTTCTATCATTCCTTTCATTTTTTTATAGGCCACATTAATGTCATTAATGCTAATTTGTTTATAAGTATTTGTAGAAAGATATACATCCAGTCTTCTGTTATACTCCCTTTGGTCCATAAAGACCAATCCTCTACAATCTAGTGGAAACATTTATTCATTACTCAGATGTTACATTGGTTTATTAAATCAATAAATTCAACTTCCCTTTTAGTGACATTCCTCCTACTGCTGATTACATTTTGTGCTCTGCTTGCCATAGCCCTTAGATCCATTTCGCACATTTTTTCAAAGGTGCTAAGTGATGCATGCAAGGGTGGGTTAAACACACTAGATACCCTCAGGAAACTGGTCAGTGAAGTACTTGTGCCCATTAATGCAACTAGATTTAATTTACGTACAAACAGCTTAAGGTCAATGATAGTTCAAGCCACATCCATATGTCTATCAGGGACAAATGACAACCTTTTAGCAAAAAAATCAATCATTCCTTGTTCAATTGTTAAAACTGTAAAATTATATATGTTAAAGTCTCCTTGCGTGCTATGAAGGATTTGTGGTCCTTCGTGCTCCTCCACTATCATCTCCTTTGCTGGTTGCGACGGTACATCCTCTGACCCTGGTTCCTGTTGTTGTTCCGATTGTTGTATCTTGTTCTGTCTCCTTGAAAATCCTGCTTTTTTTCCCATTTTTACACATGATGTCAGGTGTCACTTCAACAGTTACAATCATTTAGAACCAATGTTCACACCGCCAGATGGCTAGTCCTGCAGTGGTTGTTCTTACATACCACACATACTAATGCAAACTCATACCTACTGCCAATTTAGAGTGTCTGGTTCACCTACTTCATGTCTTTAGAATGTGAGTGGAAACCAGAGCACCTGGAAAAAGCTCACATAAACACAGGTAGGACATGTACATGCCACACAAAAGGCCCTAGTTGTTGGCATCTTTCAAATGCCATCCAGTATGTGTCAGCTTGAGATGATATGGTTGATAAGGCCTAGTGTTTCATAAGGGATTACTCGTACTTCTCATAACATGGTTGTCACATATTGGTTAAAGTTTGTGCCTCCCTTATAGTGCCCTTTTCAGATAGTCTTTTGAATAGATACTGTGTCATAGCAAACTCACACCCAAAGTTGACTAATATCATAGGGGCACTACTAAATGTTAGGAGTGTAAACAGAAAGATACTGGAACTGCAGGCCCTTCTGCAACTTGCAACCTGAACACATTCATATCTGTATAGTAACTGAGACATTGTTTCAGAGAAATGACAGTAATCCCTCCATACTAGATTTTATTACCTATCATGCTTTCAGGTCCTTGTGTAACTGTAAGAGGTTATCTGCATTTGTCAGAAATACCATTACTTCATGTCAGCTTATGTACAGCCATAACCTAGAGCTCACTGAGATCCAAATAACCCCCTAACAAATCCTACTATTACTTCATTGTTAGCTAGAGATCCCTATCAATGTCTCTCAAATATCATGGAAATTACCTTAATATTACTGAGTGATTAAATATCAAACCAAATACCTTTCTGTTTGGGAACGTCATTTACTATCACATTTAAAACTCTAAAATGGATATGCTCAGCATTTAATAGACTTTGTTAATACCAGTGCATTAGAGAAAATTGTAAAAATACTTACTAAATCCTATAATATTCTTGATCTTGTCATTACCGGCCTGGTCTCTGCATGCTATGCACCACTATGCATTGCCTCAATCCTGGTTAAATTTGACAAATCAGCCACAGTACTTAAACTAAAGGCTCTGAAAGATGAAAAAGTTTAAACATTGTGGATGTTTTAGGAAATTAAATTACTTATAATTTTCTCAATGGGAATTGCTGAAAGTTATAAAGTAATTCAACATCAGCATTTCTCATAGATACTTGTAAAATAATTGTATTCATTTACTTCTAATTTTTATTTTATTATTTCACTACACATTTTTTCACATATTTTCTTCTTCTTCCTCTTCTTTCAGCTTTTCCCGGTTAGGGGTTGCCCTGTTTCCATTTCTTCCTGTCCTCTGCATCTTGCTCTGTCACATCAGCCACCTGCATGTCCTCTCTCACCACATCCATAAACCTTATCTTAGGCCTTCCTCTATTCCTGTTACCTGGTAGCTTCATCCTTAGCATCTTTTTCACAATATACTCAGTATCCCTCCTCAACACATGTACAAACCAACGTAATCTTGCCTCTCTGGCTTTGTCTCCAAACCTTCCAACCTGGACTGACCCTCTAATATACTCATTCCTAATCCTGTCTACCCTCGTCATGCCCAGTGCAAATCTTAACATCTTTAACTGCCACATCCAGGTCTGATTCCTGCCTTTTTGTCAATGCCACTGTCTCCAACCCATATAACATAGCTGGTCTCACTACCCTTTTGTAGACCTTCCCTTTCACTCTTACTGGTACTCGTCTGTCACAAATCATTCCTGGCACTTTTCTCCACCCACTCCACTCTGCCTGTACTCTCTGCTTCACCTCTCTTCCACACTCACCATTACTCTGAACTGTTGATCCCAAGTATTTAAACTCATCCACCTTCGCCAACTCTACTCCCTGCATTCTCACTATTCCACTATCCTCCCTTTCATTCACACACATATATTCTGTCTTAGTCCAGCTGACCTTCATTCTTCTCCTCTCTAGAGCATATCTCCACCTCTCCAGGGTCTCTTCAACCTGTTCCCTACTCTCACTACATATCACAATGTCATCTGCAAACATCATAGTCCACGGGGACTCCTGTCTAATCTCGTCTGTCAACCTGTCCATCACCAGTGCAAATAAGAAAGGGCTCAGAGCTGATCCTTGATGTAATCCCACCTCCACCTTAAACGCATCTGTCACTCCCACTGCAGATTTCACCACTGTCACACTACCCTTGTCCATATCTTGTACCACTCTAACATACTTCTCTGCCACTCCCAACTTCCTCATGCAATACCACAACTCCTCTCTAGGCACCCTGTCACATGCTTTCTCTAAGTCCACAAAGACACAATGCAACTCCTTCTGACCTTCTCTGTACATCTCCATCAACACTCTCAGAGCAAACATCGCATCTGTAGTGCTCTTTCCTGGCATGAAACCATACTGCTGATCACTAATCATCACATCACTTCTTAACCTAGCTTCCACTACTCTTTCCCATTTTATTTTATTTTATTTGTTTATTTGTTCACTATTTACTCACTAGTTATGCTTATATATATTTGAACAAATTAAGTGGAATGCTTTCTAACTTAAAAACAAGAAAAGAAGCATTACTTCCTGAAGACATTACATTCAAACAGGAAACTGAGCATGTGACTGGATCAAAGAAGAAGCTTGACAAACAGATGACCATTACTTCCTTATATAAAGAACTGTCCATTACTTCCTTATATAAAGAACTGTAGATTGTGTTTTATTTGAATTAACAAAAGTGCTCATCTAAAATTAAAAACTGAGACTGACTCCCTGGCTAGCGTGTTTTTCTTATGAAAAGGTAATAATGTTAAACTTTTGACTAAAATTACGAATGCAAGGGTCATGCTGTGGACATTGTTATGATGACTGTTTGTCATCATGTGTGGTATAAGCATTTAAATGTGTTGGATCAGTAACTTGTCCAATAGAAAGGGACAGACATGGGTGAATCACATAGTCCTTATCTGCCATCAGAATTTGTTTCTTTGTATCTTTGTAGCCAGAGATCAATATTCAGAAATGATAGCACAGTTTTGATTGAAAAAAATGGTAAACATACAACTTTAATTGAAATATCACCAAACATGTAAGAAAGTGGGACTGATAATTTGAAAAGTGAGACAAGAGACATTTTAGGGTCTGAGATGCTAAAGTACCTACACAGGGAAATGTCAGTGATTAATAAAGAAATGAAGTAAATGCTTAATAAGAGTTCATATAATCAATGGAAACTGAAGCACAAAGCCTTAGTATGTGCAGAGCCAACAGATGCTTCTGCTAGGTAATAGATACAATTTTAAAAATACCACAGTCACACACTTGGAGAGAAATGTGATGTTAGAACATTACTGGATACAGTGCAGGTATCCATGTAATCCTGATCTGTGTATTAACCTGCACACGTAAATGACACACCAGGGATATGGGGACATTGAGGTTTCACAGAACAGTTTGAGTTGTGTACACCAAGCCATTAAAAATACATGCACACATATTGTATACAACATTAAATGTTTAATAAAATACAATTACAGCTATAGTCAGTGACATGGATAACAGTACAGCCATAAACAGGCAATAGGTACAAACACTGAAATGGTCAATAAGCTCTAAATTGTAGTATGAACACAGAAACCATTAGAACCAGTGCTGTGGAACAGAAAGCAAGCATGTTGCAATGCAACAGAGCAGTCCACAACACTGTGCGAAAGATCACACCCATCATTAAATTCTACATACGGTGAATGGCACTGTTCAGGTTACCATGTTCTGAGAAGGAATTAAGAGATGGTCTTCACTACTATCTACAGAAAAAAATACGTCAGCTTGATCAGACAATACTATACATCATATCGCAAGGGGGTTTGCTGGTATAGTCAACTGATAGTACTTTGATTTGTTGTTTTACTGAAGTACTGAATCTTCAGCAGAGGAATATAATCGTAATATAAGTGTCCCAGAAAATTGCAAAAATAAATAAATTAATTAAGAGCATTGCAGTTTTTATGGGGTATAAATAGCTGGGAAATATTGTGTTCCCCCGGGTGTTAGTAGCTGATGGATATTAAGTTTCTGGGATCTAAATGTGCAGCAGCAGTCTACGTTTTTGAGACTGTGAGACAATGCAGGTAGGGAAATTTCCTCTTGCCTGCATCATTGTGCTGTCGCTGGGTTAGTATATATAAAGCTAAAAATGGGTAAAATCAAAAGGGATATACGTGACTATAAGAATGAGCGGGCTTTCCTGTGGAGAGCCAATAGTAAATCTGCCTACAAGAATGGTACTGTTTGGTCAAGAGCAGGAAATAGGAAGCAGCATTCAGTTTCTTTTGCTTTAACGGATGGCACAGGTTATACCACCAATTCTGAAAATGACATTCGGACCTATCCTCCTCTTCCTGCAGCACAGGATCCAGAGGCACACCAACGATGATTTTGTGGCAATGGAGACAGTGAAAATAACAGCACTACAAAGAAAAGAGGAAACCGATATAGGTCAACTACTAATGAAGGATATTTTAAACACATGCATAAACGAGGTAGATGCAATCATTTTAGCAATGTTAATAATGTTCATGTTGTTAATTCATCTGGAGTGTGTTTATCTTTTGAACAATTAAATGTGTTGAATTTATGGCTTAAGTTTATACCCACAGTGATACCAAGGTTATATGTTTTAAAACAAGAAGTGTTTCAATTAGTGTATAAATTGCATTTGAAGTATTTTTTCTTGATAAGATAGATAAATATGGTGTCAGTAATAATGTGGAATTAATGAGTGACGAAGATAGTTTTTACTCTTGTTCTTCTGATTTAGGTGATGTTGATGTTAGTCCTAATGCATATTGTTCATTAGATACTTCTACTGTGCATTTTAAAAGTAAGTTCATTCCCCCATTTCTTAATGAATGTATTAAACATTTTGCTCAGATGCAGGATTTTTCTGTTGAACAATTGTATAAAGAATTTGTCAATAATAGGAATGCAATTCAATATAACTTAATTAAAAGTGAATGAGTTGCTTTAAAGAATTTATTTGATAGAAAAGATCTTGCTATTAAGCTAGCAGACAAGGGCAACAAAATTGTGGTTTTTCATTTTAACTAATATTTATACATGTGTATGGAACACCTTAATAATAACATAGTGTATGAAATTAGTGACAGTAGTAATTATGGTGAGGTTATACAGAGGTTTGTCAGTTTATTAGAAAAAGGCTGCCGACTAGGCTATTTGACAAAAAGGGAACTTGAGACCAAGTTTAATGTTGAAGGCTGTAATATGGCTACCTTTTATTGCCTTCCAAAAATTCATAAGGACAATGTTAACCCTCCAGGTAGACCCACAGTTCCAGCTACTAATTATTTTCTTCACAATATTGGTATTCTTCTCCATAATTTTTTGTTACCCTGTGTAGAAAAACTTCCATCATATATAATAGATTTGATTTACTTAGTAAAATCTTTAAAATTAAGTGGAAAGCCAGTATGTAGTAGATAACTCGATGTGCGGAGTCTTTATACGAACATCAGACATAGAGCTGGCATGTCACCCGTATCATATTTTTTAGAAGACAACCCAGTATCACATTATATAGTAGAATTACTACAGTTTTTTTTTTTTTTTTACAAATAATTATTTTAGTTTCAACAATGTCATATATCATCAGTTGCAAGGTACTGCCATGGGCATCTTTTGTCCCCATGTATGCTAACTTGTTTATAGCAAAATTTGAACTGGAATATATTTATAGGAATTTGTTTTTTCAGAAACACGTTTTATTTTTTTTATAGATATATAGATGCTTTGTTTTGTTTTATGTGAGGATAGTATGAATAAAGTTCAGGATTTTGTAAGAGTTATTAGTAGTATTGTGTATGGTCTGGAATCTGATGGTCTACAGTATGGTAAGGAGATCAATAGATCTCCATTTGACTGGCTATGAAAATGGCTTAGTTCGAACTTCCATATATCTGAAGTTCATAGATGGAAGCCAGTTTCTGCATGGCAATAGCTGTCACCCTCCCCACATGATTAAGTCTCTTCCCTATGGAGAGTTAGTTAGGTTACACAGAATTTGAAATAATGAAGTTGATTTATGTAAGGAAGTTTGTGAAACATTACTTATATTTCTACATAGGTGTTATGATAGAAACCTCATATCAGATGCGGTGAATAGAATTACTGGACTTCGTGTGGAGCAACCACAAGTATTTAAAAATAGGGGACAAATTTCTATAAAAGATGGTGTGGACTGTATGTTTTTTGTTACAACTTACAATATTTTAAATGATGAAATTTGTAAACGAGTTAAATACTATTGGTCATTTTTAAGGAGAGACGATAAGTTAAGTGAAATAATTGTTAGCCAGCCTTTTATCTCTTATAGAAGGGGACAGAGTTTGAGGGACAAGTTGATTAAGTCTTATTTTGTGGTACCTGATGAAAATATTCACTGGGATTCATGAAGCTCGACGCAAGGATGGTGTTAGCTTTGCACTGAGCATGCGGCATAGAGATGGCGCAGCAGCACCATATGCATATTAATGGAGGCGCACTGCTGCACCGTCCACGTGCACAGGTTATGTGCGCGAGTGCAGGGGGCATGTTTAAGCACTGCACGGAGGCGTGAACATGTCGGCTACAGTTGTGCAACCTAAAATGCTGACTAGTACAGCCTGCCTCTAACAGTAATCACTCCTGTCAGTGTCCGTGGATACTGAAATGTATGCAAAGCATACAAGAGAGTTCTGCGAACACCAAAATAAAATCACAGGAGTAAACACACAAGCACATAGCTGAATGTTGAGCCCCCATCCCTCGAACAATTACATATAAAACCCCGTGTCTGTATTTCATTGTAGTGTTGATTTTTATACCAAGTGGAAGCGAAATGCAGCATGTATGCGCACTGCTGCCCTTTGCTAAGCCTAGCCCAATGGCCAGAGCATTCGCTTAATAACTGCCCATTCGCGGTCCGAGTCGTCCTTGTCTGGATGGCCCAAAAATGAATGGGCATAACCTGGGTCAACCTACCATGTCATGAAAGATAAGTATTTGCATGTACCTATGTGTGTGAAGTACAGCATGTGGAAGACCAAATATGCTAGGGTTGGCCTCAAAACCATAATGGTATCAGAGATATGTAGGGTAGGCAATGTGTACCGCTGTCTGTGCCATGGGCTAACAAACAGAGAAGGGATGGATGGTGTGTATGTGGATTTTGGGGGGGGGGGTGATGGGTAATGTAATAATCTGCCAAGGGGATACTGGGTCGGATGTATAATAGGTGAACTGGAGGTGTACGAGGGTGCAGTGAGAGAATACAGAAGGTAACTAAAGAACATACATTCACATCCCCAATACACCCTGTCAGGTCAAATTGCAGAACACAATCCCACAAACATATGAACATTAAAATGTATGATACACATGTACAGAAACAGTACTGGCTCACACCACATAATAGTTTGGCCTGAACTGAGCCATCCAACCCCTACACACCTGGATATGTAATTGAATACCCATCGTCCCCTCCACAGCACCCCCCCCCCCTTGCTGAGCATCCACCAAAACCACCCATACATGAGCTGCTAGCTTGGGCCAGCCATATCTGCACATAGTGCCCCCTACCTTCATCTAGTAGGCAGTCTCACCCTAAGCAGTCCCAGGCCTGCAAACTAGGTATCCCATGCATGTATAACCCTTCCTCATTTTCATATAGCCAAAAGAATGGTGTCAATGGCGTTCACAATTTTTGGACATCCCTCGTGGGATAATTGTCTGTTCTCAAGATTAGACATGGTAGCACAACACGATTCCCACCCCTGTTGACATCCGGACACAAGTTGGATTAGCAGTACTTGTCCACAACCCTGTTCAGCCTCCACGCGTCCTGCAGAACGTACGACCCGGCATTAAATACCTGAACATGATGCACATCTCCCCACGTGCATTATAGGGAATATATACCTTTCACATGTTCCCAAGAAGCTTCCCCATAGCGATCTTCCAAACAGTACATGTCCACAAATTGTATACCCTGTCCAGGTTCCACGTCGTAATGATGCACACAACCCCTGTATACAAACAGTACAGGTCCATCCCGGATGCGGGTGTTCATATACATGGGCATGTATAACCCCAGATATGTAGTCATCTATCTACAAATGTACATATTAATATTGGCATAGCTACACATCACACATACATGCATATAAGTAGATGTCAAGTATGTGTCCTATTCATAAATATGTATACTTGCAAATGTATACATATGTCTTTCAGAAACATATGAACATTAACATGTACTATACATATGTACACCAACCATCACATTTGTTGCCAATTGTGTGGAATGCCTGTAGTAAAGTCATATATCCTAACTACCATCCATGCAGAATGTATCATGGATGGTTTAGTGGTCAAACCAGTGACTATGGTGTTTTTGTTCCTGGGTCCAAGCCATGCAAGGGCTGCTAATTTTATATGATGCCCAGAATAATGGCTGTTGGATATAGGGTGAGTAAGGCACATTCTAGGACTAACTTTGCCCACGTGCTAAGTCTGACTTTCAAACAGGTACAGGGCAGTCCCCGTCTCCAGTCAGACAAGCCAAAAACCAGAAGACTATTTGAACACCCTGACCAATATATGAACGTATGTTACAGGACTATAAGCTTGGGATGTCTGAATATACTTGGAGTGAGGCAACATACGGGACGGGTCTAGAGTGGTAGGGGGTGGCGCATGTGTAGTGGTGTGGTTTTTCC
>NC_056731.1:683020418-683042918 GCF_019279795.1 Protopterus annectens
CTGAGCACCCACATTGAAAGTGTTTGCCCGAAAGCAGCATAGTACATAAATAAAGACAAACGCCTACTATTACATCAGTCTAGCCATTATAGGGAAAGCAGGCATTGTACAAAATGTTTTCATTGTCAAATACCCATCCTCAACATCTCTAATTATACTAACTCGGCTTCTTTAAGCCATGAGGATGCGATTACAATCAGTAAACAGTGATCGTTTGTTTGTTAAGAGTGTCAGGAATGGATTTAGGAAGGCATCGCTGAGCCCGGAAATAATTGTGTTTGCGATGTATACCTCTGTTGCTAATGTACAAGGAGTTTACATACTTAATCCAAGTTGAAGCCTAATCCTAACAACTTGTGTCTTGTAAGCCCTTTACGGCAAACATATACATAGCAATTTCACTGTCTTTTAATCATCATTTCACAGGCCTCACAGAGGACTGAAACTGTCTGATTACAAATGGTCAGCATGACTACGTCTTTGTAAAATGTAAGCACAGGCAGTTACTTCATGTTAGGCATTTCATGCAGTGTACATATCACCATGTAATGCCTAGTTAACAGATGAAAGGAATGTCATGTTATTTGCAATATTTGCAAGTATTTCCTCATTACTGATTTCCTGTCTGTGTGACTTACCGGGGCAACACTTTAAATCGATCGCTCCGCTGTAATGCAGTACCTTAACACATCTGTCAGGCAGACATGTGTAAAATTAGACTAGTCACTTAGTTAAACATTTAATTATTAACACAAGCATTTTATACCAACATGTGCTCAACGGGCATGTTAATGAGCTGCATTACACCTGAATGATTGCATTAATAGTGTTGCCCCAATAACGGAAATGTACCCATTCAACAGTATAGCACATGTATTCAATTACGTAGATGTATGTGTGTTAATGTCTGTGTATATATATATATATATATATATATATATATATATATATATATATATATACATACACACACATACATAGATATAGATTATATATCCCAAGAACAAACCTCGTGACACCAAAACATTAGAAAAGAATGAAAAGGAAAACACCTGCAGCTCCTGTGTTATGTACTGGTGTTAATCCCAAGGCAAGTGTGTTTCTGTCCAACACATGGGTTCAGACTGTAGTCTGGGTAATAATAGGGTTGCTGATGTTACTCACCAGGCCTATTGCCAGATGTATGGGTATGTCTCGCCTACCCAGTCACTTGGCTGATTGTGACATATATGGCCACTATATAGGAAAACTACAAAACATGCTCCCCAACACATCCAGTGGCTAGACACTCACAGCCACCAACACACAGGATATGACTGACAAACACACACACCTGCTATGCCTTGGAATAGAACACCTACCTAACTCCTTTAACACACTACAGCAGTACGCAGTTACTGAATGCGCTACCAAAACTACTGGGTTACGGCAGTCCGAGAGGTGTATTTCTAGGTAGGTGACATCAGCAGCTTTGCCAAAGTTGAGTATATGAATTGCACGGACTGTGAGTAGCCTAAAAAGCATTTCTCCATACACAGTCTGAGACAGATAGACACGCACACAATCACACACACAATTGGCAAGTCTGGGGTTAGAACTACCACCTAACTACTTTATCACTACAGCAGTATGCAGTAATGGGACGCACCATGCAGATTATTGAGCTACAGCTCTCCCAAAGGTGTATTTCACATTGGATGACCTCAACAGGCTTGTCATAATACTGCTATGGGAAGGGCAGTGCGTGCATGGGTCATAACCCATTCACGTAGGGGTTGACATGCCACATGCGGGCACATACAGGGTCATATGTCACAGGTACGTGTATACAGCTACTAGATGACTACTTCCTTGTACAGTCATGTTGCACATCTGGCACATGCACCACATAGTCTGTCATGCTGACAGATACTGGTGGCTAGTATCTGCAGTGAATGACATCTGCACCTCATGTGTTTGGAGCCCTTTGGCTGTGTGCTGGGTCGGACAGGCCCGAATGGCTCATTGTCATGGTCACCCTCTTCTGCACATCTATGTCCATCTACCTTTGGCTTATTATAGTGTGTTGTCCTTACATATATGCCTGTATTCCTATTTACTGTGTGTGCAAGGCAGGGGCGGTGTATACTGACATGTGTCTGCACTAAGAACTGCAACTGCCAGATATGTCTGGACCAATGGTGTTTGCAGACATGGCCTTCATGTGTTTGTGTGTGAGCATGCCCAGTATGACCTTACAGCATGTTGCTGACTGACATTGCCTTCATACCTTCAAGTGTGTGAGACTGCCCAGTATGGCATTGTGTATCGCATGTGTGGAACAAGTCCAGGTAGTTTGTACTGCGGTGCCAACCTTTGTGTTGTACACCAAAAGGTAGCATGCTGAGTCTGCAGGGTAACCATTGGTTATTTGGCATTGACTGTTGCTACATGTCTGCATAGTGAGGGGGAGACACCTGACTGTATCTACATTCCTACACAGGAGCAGGGGGGCACACCTGGCTGTTGCTATAAGTGTACATTGGATGGGGGGGCACACCTGACACCTGTACACATTTGCTAGGACTGTACTGGTATGTCAGGTACTCCATTTCAGTGTGTAGTCTTACCTATTGAGCTGGCTGGAGGGATACCAGTGTACTACAGATCTTAGCTTTAATTACCAACATATTAGTGTCTGACTTCCTAGTCTTCACAACTTACATCCAACTGGCTGCCCTGCTGTAGTCTGTCTGTGTGGGTCTGTGGGAGGGGTTACCCATAGGGCACAGTCAGAGGCCATAGTACAGCATTTGTTTGTGTCTGTCTACACCTGTCCTGCTGGCTGAGACTTGTGTGGGTCTTATGGGCACACATGTCACTCAGCCCATTACCTGTACTGGGTTTTGTCACCCTGTGTAGTACTGGCTACTATGGTGACTCCAGTATGTGTTACAGATGTCATGGTGCCACTATGGGTGTCTACTGTCTGCTGCCTTAACAGTCGGCCTCCCAATTCCCTTGCATGCTCACATCCATACCATAGTTACAGGTAACAACACATTCTACTCCATTTGGCACTTGGTAGGTTGATTGACTTACCTTGAGGGTGTGCCAAACGTGAGGATGGTGATGGAGGGCTGCCTATGTCAGATGCACATAGTACACTCCCTATACATGGTTGAGCACAGGTAGTGTCATGTTTGGCATCCCTTTTACTGTCTGTGCGAGTCAGAGAGGGTGTCATTCCCTGGATCCCTACTGTATCAGTGCATATGCTATGCGTTGCCTCTTTGCCAAGACCAGGTCATACTGGGCACACCTCTTTTTGCCTACTGGGTCAGGCTCAGGTTGTTCCCCCCTCAGAGTCACTCTGTGCCTGTACAGCCTTGGCAATGGTAGGGGGCTGTGTGGCCCTGCCCCATGCTGTTCCTGCTGCAGCTGTTTCTGCAGGATCATGTTGTGTAGCATAGCACATACCATAACAATTTGGGTGCATGTAGCTGGTGAATACTGCAAGGCTTCGCCGAATGTATCCAGGCACCGGAACCATGTCCTGAGCATCCCAAACATATGCTCTATTATATGTCTGCCCTGTGCGTGTGCCTCATTATGGCATTGTTGTTCAGGCGTGTGTGCATTTCTGATGGGTGTCAACAGCCACGGCTCCAGTAGGTACCCAGCATCCCCCACTAGGTGACCGCAGGGGATGTCCATATTGGAAATCTGTGGTACAGCTGTGTCAGATGCTATATTTCAGAATCATCATAGCTTCCAGGGCAGCCAGCACACACATTCATTATAATGCCCTGGGCATCACATACGACCTGGCAGTTGATGGGGGGGATACCCCTGCAGTTGATGTAGGCCCTACCCTGCTCACTGGTGGTGATTTGATGCATTCGTGTGTGCAGTCTATAGCACCCACTACCCCAGGGTATTCTGCTATTTGGTGGAAGAGATGCATATTGCTGGTCAACACCTCACGTATGTTGAGGAAATATACATGCTCACTGGCATGTGATGACATGGCATCCAGGAAATGGTGGAATACTCTAGATGCTGATGCCTGTGAGATCCCCATGATATTCCCAGTTGTGCTTTGGGAGGTACCTGTGGCTAGTATACCTAGGCCTACATATACCTTGGTATTCACTGGGATGGGTTCCCCTCGGCCTGTTTGATGTGTCAAGTGTTGCTGGCATAGCTCAACAGTTTGCTGAAGGAGGTCTCTGTCAACCCTATAGTGCTCCACTATCTCCAGCTCATATAGCCCCTGGTAGGATACCCTGAGTCTGTACACTCTTCTCTGTCTCCTCACTGTGGGTTGTTCGGCAGCATTCACATCCTCACCACCCTCAACCTCTTGCACATGTTGTTCTATGTTGCAGCTCTTCTCATTTTGTAGGTTTGTTTGATAAAATTTCCCCACTTGTATACACCGGTGGTGTAGAGTGTGGAAAAACCAGAGAGGAATGTGTTTGCTTAATTTATAGTAGAGTTCTGGGTTGGGCTGGCCTGCTGCCTCTGTAATTGGCTGATCCTGATACATTTCACCTGTCAGCTCAGCTAGTTCTCCTTGATTACTTTCCTACTGCTGTTACCCCTTCTGATTGCCCTAGGCAGGTTTAGACACACCCATAGCTTAGCCGTGCTAAGCTGGGACCAATCCCAAGCCATAGGGCTCCAATCCACTTACAGTATGCCTGACCCCCCCCCCCATGATGTCACTTATATCCAAGTCTTGCATCTGGCTATCTATACTCTTACTCTTGGGACCTGCCTCACGCCCTGGTGAAAATTGGGATTCACTATCCTTCACCACATTCGCATAGGATTGCCTGCTAATGCATAGTTACATGTCCCATACTGAGCCTCCCCTAAACTAACCGCTGCTTACCATCACGCAAATTTGCACACATCCGCTCACAACAGCTTAAAAGTGCCTTACTTACTCACTCCGTAGCCAACGACACTTGTTCTGCCCAGCAACAAGATAACCAGCCTATGCAAGGCTCAAAACCAGGACTCTGCACACCACAGCCAATGTGCTTTGCCACTAAGCCATGGCAGATATACAGACATCTGATGTTATCACTAACATATCATCCAGCACAGTCATTCGACAGTATAGGACATGTATTCCATTATGTAGATGTATGTGTGTTAATGTCTATATATATCTATATATATATATATATATATATATATATATATATATACACATACATAGATATAGATTATATATCCCAAGAACAAACCTCATCACACCAAAGTATTAGAAAAGAATAAAAAGGTAAACACCAGCAGCTCCTGTATTATGTACTGGTGTTAATCCAAGGGCAAGTGTGTTTTCTGTCTGACACATGGGCTTAGACTATATTCTGGGTAATATTAGGGTTGCTGACTTTACTCATCAGGCCTATTGCCACATGAATGTGTATGTCTTGCCAAGTCAGTCTCTTGGCTGATTGTGACTTATCTGGTCACTATATAGGGAAACGACAAAACATGCTCCTCAACACATCCAATGGCTAGATACTCATAGCCTCCAACACATAGAGTATGACTGACAAACATACACCTGTTATGCCTTGTAATAGAACACCTACCTGACTACTTTAACACACTACAGCATTACACAGTTACAGAATGCGCTACCGAGATTACTGGATCACAGCAATCCCAGAGGTATATTCCTAGGTGGGTGACATCATCAGCCTTGCCAAAGTTGAGTATAGGAATTGTACAGAGGGTGAGTACTCTAAAAAGCATTGTTCTGTCCCCTGGCAGACAGACACACACACTTGGCGTGTCTGGGATTAGAACATCGACCTAAGTATTTTATTACACTACAGCATTATGCATTTACAGAATGCATTATCAAGATTACTGGGTCACAGCAATCCCAGAGGTGTATTCCTAGGTGGGTGACATCATCAGCCTTGCCAAAGTTGAGTAGAGGAATTGTATGGAGTGTGAGTACTCTAAAAAGCATTGTTCTGTCCCCCGGCAGACAGACACACACTTGGCATGTTTGGGATTAGAACATCGTCCTATTTTATTACACTACAGCATTATGCATTTACAGAACGTGCTACCAAGATTACTAGGTCACAGCAATCCCAGAGGTGTATTCCTAGGTGGGTGACATCATCAGCTTTATCAAAGCTGAGTATAGGAATTGTATGGAGTGTGAGTACTCTAAAAAGCATTGTTATGTCCACTGGCAGATGGGCACACACACACGCACACACACACAATTGGCATGTCTGGGATTAGAACACCGACCTAACTACTTTATCACACTACAGCATTATGCAGTTACAGAATGCGCTAGCGAGATTACTGGGTCGCAACAATCCCAGAGGTATATTCCTAGGTGGGTGACATCATCAGCCTTGCCAAAGTTGAGTATAGGGAATACACGCAGTGTGAGTACTCCAAAAAGCATTGTTCTGTCCACTGGCAGACGGACACATACACACACACACACACACACACACACACACACACACACACACACACACACACACACACACACACACACACTTGGCATGTCTGGGATTAGAACACTGACTTAAGTACTTTATCACACTACAGCAGTACGCAGTTACAAAATGCACTGTCGAGATTATTGGGTCACAGCAATCCCAGAGGTGTATTCCGAGGTGTGTGACATCATCAGCCTTGCTAAAGTTGAGTATAGGAAATGTACGGAGTGTGAGTACTCTAAAAAGCATTGTTCTGACCACTGGCAGACAGACACACGCACACACACACACACACACACACACTTGGTATGACTGGGATTTGAACACCGACCTAACTACTTGATTACACTACAGCATTACACAGTTACAGAACGCGCTATCGAGATTATTGGATCTCAGCCATCCCAGAGGGGTATTCCTAGGTGGGTGACATCATCAGCCTTGCCAAAGTTGAGTATAGGAAATGTACGGAGTGTGAGTACTCTAAAAAGCATTGCTTTGTCCACCAGCAGACAGACACACACGCACTCACACATGGCACGTCTGGGATTAGAGCACCGACCTAACTACTTTATCACACTACAGCAGTATGCAGTTACAGAACACACTATCGAGATTACTGGGTCACAGCAATCCCAGAGGTGTATTCCTAGGTGAGTGACATCATCAACTTTGCCAACGTTGAGTATAGGAAATGTACGGAGTGTGAATACTCTAAAAAGTGTTGTTCTGTCCACCGGCAGACAGACACACACATGCCAGTGATGGAATTAAAACACCTGCCTATCTACAGATCACTATCACAGTACTACGCAGTTACGAGTTGCGCCATAGAGATTACACATTCCAAGGCAGTCATCATGACCTTCTAGGATTGCTGACATCAACAGGGATGCTGACAGTTAAGATGCACATAGCTGTGAACCTGTGTGTTTAATGTAGGAGTCCATCCTGAACAGGAGTATGCCCTTCTGTGGAATGGATGACTACTATCACTATACAGGGTTACAATGGCCATGCTCATACACATAGAAGCACATAACTTACACAAGGTGTCAGTGGGCATGCTCACACACTTAGTAGCACAGGGCTGTTTGGAATGCACTATGAGTCCAAATACACACGGTTATACTGGGCATGCTCACACACTTAGTAGCACAGGGCTGTTTGGGATGCACTCTGGTTCTAAACACAGAAGGCCACAGTGGCCATGCTCATACAGTTAAATGTACAGAACATGTTGTAATGGTTTCCAGTGTTAGTAGTTGTCCATGTTAGCAGGAACACTGCACTACATGTATCTGACACTGGTCATCTACACAACATCTGCTGTTGTCCGTCACCTTAGCTGTATCAGTCTATACCGGGCACAATACTACCACTCGCAGTGATTTCATGCTAGGAATGGCAAGTGCTTGACCAACACAATGAGCCAATGTCCTGCTGTAATTACGAGGTTGTCCAGTGTCTGTCAGTCTGGGATGACATAACTGACAGAAGACAATCCTTTGTCACAGATCACATGCATCCATGATTCAAGGGAGTTGTGATAATACCTCTTTTGCATTTGCCCATATAGTGCCATTCCAAGACAAATGACCTAAACACAGGATAACACCCTGACACCTAGAAGACAATTGCATTGTATGCTTATGCTAACCAGTGCTACATGTGTTGCTGTTGTAATCACAACTGCTCACTGTTGAACCTACAATAAGGAATACTGACATCTGTGCAGTGAGGAACACCTGACTGAAGGCTCTGTAGTGCACAATAGTACTACCACCATATAACTCAGAAACAGACATGTGGGCCATAACACTGGTACAGATCACTCCAGGTGGTGGTGTCCCCACATTCATAATGGTTACTCACATGTACAGACCAGTACTCTAACATAAGTCATCACAGATGAGCCAGGTGCAGGTCACAGTGTCAAAAGCTGCAATCTAGGATGTAATCCTCAGATACCACCATGTCCTCAGACCACAAACACACATCCATACATGTGGTATGACATGTAATGGTACAACACCAAGTAACCTTTGACTGATGGACTGTACCTAGCCCTACAACAATTTTGCAGAGTACCCATGTACTGACACAGTTGCATTATGTGTTATGTAATGCGGTGATACCACTGTTTGTAACCAGGTCAGCTGTACACATACCAGGGTCCCTCGGATATGGACAACATTAACATATGACTGTTGCTGTGCACCTTTCAGTTTGTACACAGCTTGACATGAAGCTATGATTGTATGAGATGTTTATGTGGGGAGCAGATTGTTTTGACATTTGTGTAGGATATAACCTGGAATGTGGACAGGTCCCATGCAGCTTGCATGTATGGCATTAGAGAGTGCAGCTTGTACCTACATAGTTGTTATTACAGGGGGCTTTGTAGTGTACATGGATATATGAATGTGTACCTGTTGGGGGGGGCAGTGTGCTTATGTTATCCAAGACCCTATCTGGCTGAACAGGTGCTATTTCCATCGGTGCAGTACTTCTCATGTCATAGTGCTGTGAAGCACAGCAGGTCTTGTTGTTGCCATTATGTTTCATGACACAGCTTTGGAATCCTCTGTGTTTGGCCTCATAATATATGGATGAGTAGTATCACAGTAGCTTTGCGTGGCATTATATGGTGTATCTGCATCTTACTGAAGCTGACCATGGTTGAACTTCCACTCATGTGTGTTGACTCTTGCAACAGTTACTACCTTCTGTGGTACAGTTTAAGGCAGGGTACCACCAGTCTGCCTTCATGTTTGTGTTTGTTTGAATCCTGTTTCTGTTTCAATGGCAGGATCACTGCACATATGTGAGTGCCTAAAGTGCATTTGTGTAGGACCCAGCATTTGCACATGCATTGTACATCTGCATGGATGCCATGACAGTCACCACTTCGCTCTTAAGGAGCATACCATTGGCTTTGAAGACTGACCATGTGTGGCATGCTGTTAGCCCTGTTGGTGTGACTATGGTGATCCAGGTCATTGGTGCTGATGACATCTAACATGCATTGAGCACGTGTTGGTACATGATGAGTCTTCCCGGTTCATAATGGGATAGCTGAGTGGCCATGATTATGGTGTCCTGTCTCACAACTGGTATTCCCCATTACAGCACAATGACAGTTGGAATTTCTGAGGCATGGTGGATGATCTGTCACAAGGTGCAATTTGGATTACACTTTGGCACAAAGGTAGTTGCTAAGTAGAATGCATCTTATGTTGTGCAAGTGCAACTTGCATGGGGGTGTACATATCCCTCAGGAAGTTGGACACACCTGTGGCCCATGTGTTCCAGTAAAGGATGCTGGCCAGGAGCTGAGGTATATGTTATAACATGGTCATGCAGGGGTGCTCTCCAAAGCGTTGAACCATATCTCAATCACTGCACAGATATGTTCTCCATGTTTCAGATTGCCGTAAGTGAGTCCATATTGAGTACCTGATTTGTATCATTGAGTAGCAAAACCCACAGTTTATTTCTTGGCTGTACGTGTTGCACCAGTGGACTTTCACTTGAACCTGGCATGATGAGGGCACTATAGGGGAAGCATGGGCCATTGCCAGTATCCAGATTCTCAGGGGTGACAGGTGCAGGCCCTGTCTGGCAAAGCATCATGGTCTGTCAACCATGTTATCCCAGGCAGAGAGATGCTGGATACTCTTTGAATTACACCAGTACATTTCACGATTGTGGAATAAAATCCTGACATCATTCTGGCCACTGGCAGAATGCTACCCAAGACTTGGGATATACCTGCATGGGCTACAAGACCTGACAGTTCCTACATGTGTTTCCATGCAGTCCAGGCTACTGCAAGACAGGTCCTTTACAACAACATAGCATATGCTAGAGACATGTGTATAGTTCTAAAGGTGGTCGGAGTGCATGGGTATGTGGCTAATCATGGCAGACAGGCAGTTGACAGTATGTTTGCATTCATATAGCTTGGTGTGTAACATAGTGCTAGGGTTCACAAATGAGTACTGTTGGCCATGTTTCTGGCCACGTGTTCTGAGGTGTGACACAATTAAGCAAACTATGTCGTACAGTCTTTGTATTCTGTTGTCTGTCTATTCCAACTTGGGAGGCCTCTTGATTGGCCAGATAATTAGAGGCCTCTGTGGATATGTGTGATATCTGTTGGAATGTGTATGTGTCCTTACTGTGCTCTAGTAAGGGTATTTGTTGGTTGTGGTGATGAGATGCATGTGTTAACCTACACCTCTTGACTGTCTAGTCCAGTCATGGGTGTAGTATAAACTGCCTCCAACATCACCCCTGTAGCTGCATCCCAGACAATGTGTGGGGTGTGGTGTTAGCTGGGTTTGGCAGTGTACATGGTATAGAGATTGCATTCCCCCAGGATGGCCACATACACAAAGCTGACATTAGTAAACACCAGTAGCTGACTAGTGGACATGCCTGTATGAGCATTCAGTACTACAAGTACCACGTCCTGTATTTAGTATACTTTCTGCTTATGAAGTAGTTTTAGACAGTGATGCTCACATGTAAATATTTGAGTTATGGATGTGGCAACACTAGCTATTACAGGAACATGGTAGCTACCTTTAGTAGCAATCCCCCTCTGAGGGCCACATCACATCCTGATAGCTGATTACAGATGATGCAATTGTGAACAGGGCTGTATCCTTGTCTCGGTATATACTCACATACCCAGCAGAACCATGAGCTCTGTTAGGCACAGACACCCACTCCCCACACAGAGTAAAATATCAATAGACTCTGCTGCCACTATCGCCTTGATCAGGATATAATCAGATAGTGTGCTCCATCACATATGAAGCAGTTATTACACATGGGCAGCAGTTTCCTACATCTTACACTCCTAATGCAGATGTCACACTGGAGTTAAAGGTGATATGCACCCTGTTTCATTACTAGTACTGTCAACATATTTCCAAGCAGCTGTTAGTCTGGCAATGAGAGGTTAGGCTACACAAATCTAAATGTTCAACCAGTGTGTCTCTACTGTCAATATCCACTCTATGTAGGTGTGCACATAGCCATTTGGCACAGCCCTGTAATGAGGGTCAGTACACATTTGCAGAACATGTACATATGCACAGCTGTCATTGCTTGCAAACAATAGTAAAGAGGTGGATATTAGGCAAGGTGGACTTTTAGGCAAGGCTCATAAGGCAAACCCACCACCGTACATAGCACAAGTAACCAGAAACTGAGGTCTAAACCTCAAATTTCACACACTCGAGGCACTCCTCAGTATGGAGAACATCAATATCTGTGCAGTGACAGACACACAGTTTACAGCTCCAGAGAGCACACCAGCACCACCAGGCTATAACTCATACCACACCTTTCAGCCACAGAACCCAGACCGGAACACAAAAGGCGGTGGTGTATCCATATTCATCAAGGATACTCACACCTCCAGGTAAGTGGCACAGTACAACAGCAAAAACCAAGAACCAGGACCAGGAACAAAAATATACGACCTGGAAGCTGACACCACCAATATCGATAGTCCAACAAGTTGATCTTTATTATAAAACAGATGCAAGAAACACGTAACACAAGCGCTTTCGCTAGGATGTTCCTAGCTTTCTCAAGTTCATAAATCATTGCAGAACATCAGCTTAAATAGCTACTTGCCATAGATTAAAACAATTATGCACCAATTAAGAATTAATTAATTGAAGAATGATCAATGCCATTCTGTTCTTTTAAAGGGCTACCCAATAAAAAGATGTACTCATATTCAAATACATACCAAAACACATTATTTACAGTTAAAACACATTGTTGAACAACATATATTTCACATAAAACAATAAAAATATGTATTAAAAATATATCCATACATATTATGTTGAAAACTACTTGATTGATCCTTGTCCTTTCCTTTATAAGTGCAGGACAATTGTTACTTGAGTCATATTGCACTGTCAAAACTAAAATGAAAATGCCTACTTGTAACTGTACGATACATCAGAGATCATCCAAGTGCAACTGACAATGGGCAACACTGCAATCCGAATTGTAGTTTGCTACAGATCACCCACCATGACCTAGGACTCACATTCCGCATTTCCGGGGACACTAGGAAATATGCGGGTCCTACCAAACACCCTAATACTGGGTGATTTCAACTACCCAAACATTATTGGGAAAACTACTCAAGTACTAACTCCCTTGCCCGGCACTTCCTAGAATTTCTTGACTCAAATGCCTGGAACAACTGATCTACACCCCCACCAGAGGGAACAACATATTGGACCTGGTCATCACCAACATAGATGATCGGTGTTCCACACCCGACGTCAACCCGTAGCTGTTTAGATCAGACCATAGACTAATCACTCTGGATATTCACATTCTGCCCAGAACCCCAAACAAGGAAACCACTGTGAAAATCTTTTCCAAAGCAGACTTCACTTTGCTTATGCCCGAGGTGGAATGGTTCACAGCCCCCACGCCAATGGACAATGCTGTCCAAGATGCTGAAACCTATACAAAGGCACTCTATGATCATCTGCGGGAATGCATGGATCGTGCTATCCCAAGTCAAACCTAAACTCACTCCTCCAAGAACAGTAAACCGTTCTGGTGGACCCCTGCCATACACAGGATCTACAATAGTAGGAGGTAACTAGTACAGTTAAGAGCAAAATCCCTAGCAGAACAGACATCCCTGATCAGTATCAGCAAGAAACTATGATCCCTCATGAAATCATCCAAGGCTAGCTTCAAAAGACAATTTCCCAAGGACCCTACAGACAACCACAAAGTGTTCTTTAGTTATGTCAAGAACCAAAGTGGGAACTCTCAGATCTGCTCAGAGCTGGCGCAGACTGGCACAAAATACACTGAACCGACTGATATTGCCAACATTTTGGCAGACAGGTTCGGTGTAAACTTCACAACCCTCTCAACCCCTAAACGGCCCTTAACCATATCAGAAGAATGTACGGCCCTGGCAATCACTGACACACAGGATAAAACTGCCCTATCCAAAGCCACAAATACAGCCTCAATGGGACCGGACAATGTCCCAGGCTGTGTCTTACATGAGCTCCAAATGAACTAACCCCTCACCTAAACACACTGTTCAAACACAGACTCTCTTCAGGCTACATACCCACAGAGTGGTGCACAGCAACAGTTATCCCACTCCACAAAGGTGGCGCCACAATGGACCCCGGGAACTATTGCCCTATAAGCCTGACTAGCCTGGTTTGCAAGGCTATGGAGTGCATCATGATGAAACTCATTAACAGAGACATTGGGAATCTCCAGACACTCGACCCAACCCAAGTTTGCTTGACTGAGCGCAGATCATGCCTACTGAGCCTGATTGATGTCTTACAGTCACCTAGACTTTAGGTGTGGGGTGCGGTAGTTCACACATACTACCTGGACCTCGCCAAAGATTATGACACCATTCACCACTTAGGTATTGTTTATAAACTCAACAGCCAGTACATACACCCATACATCACAGGTTGGGTTGCCAACAGGCTTACACACAGAACCCACATGGTAAGCCTAGCAGCCTCCAGGTCCAACTCTTAACCAGTCACAACTGGTGTCCCACAGGACTCAGTCCTGGCACCCTTACTGTTTGCCATATACTTCTCAGAGGTACAGACAAACACAGATGGACTACAGCAGACCGTGTTTGGCGATTACTGCAAAGTGGGAGCCATAATTGACAGTCCAGCTGTCACAGATGTCCTTCAAGGGGCCTCACATAGACCAACACAGGGTGTCACAGTCATGGCCTCCAGCTAAAGGCCATGAACTGCATGGTCATTCCATGCTGGGAAAACTAAACACCCACATATTAACACATGAGTGGCAGCCACTTTAATACAGATGAGGTAATGGGTATGTGGGGACTACATTAGATAGTGATCTCTCCTTTGACAATCATATCTCCAAAGTAATTAGGCCATCCTTCTATGTAGGCCATCTGATTACTTAAGGGTTCACATCTAGACATACTGAGAGTTTTTGTGCCCCTTTACTCATCACTCATCAATCCCATCATCGAGTATGATAACCCATTTGGGATGTACCTCAGAAGACACATCCAACAGCTGGAGGGTCCATGAACATACCTCGCCAAGAGCATTACTGGCCTCAGATATGTGCCCTATGCTGCCAGACTGCATGAACTCTTGCATTACTCAGTGGCATCTCGTTTACTCAGAGATGATCTTTGCTGCCCAACAAAGCCATGTCCAAGTCAGGCTTAATGGATATGCTCCACTTATGGGAATCCATGTCACAGTGAGCCACATACTGTAATAAGCTAAACCTTGCCACAACCATAACTGGAAGATGCTGGTGTGACAGATTCCTGTCACAGGTATTCCCCATGCTTTGGAACTACATCCCTGATTACATTATATGGAGCCCCTCACTAACACTCCAGGGAAACCTTGCAGAGTGGATGGGGAACAGTGGGTACACCCCAGGGATCCCACAATTGTCTCTGCTCCACAGAGGGCCAGTTAGTTAATCAATGGGGTGGCGACAGCTGACACATTTTGGCTAGGCATATGAATGGCCTCGGACAGTTAGCCAAGTACCTATCTATGTACCTATGAACCTATACATACAGTATCACCTAGCTTAATTTACGAATCAGGTGTTGCCTTACCTTGTGCCAATAGCGGATGTGTGTGCAATAGTTGAGGGATGCCTATGTAGGATGCACACAGTAGACCACCTATACATGACAATTTACAGGTGGTCTTGTGTGTGTGCCATCCATGTTTACTGTGTGTGCAGGTGAAGAAGGGTGTCATTCCCTAGGTGCCTACACTGTCAGTGTGTGTGCTATACATTCCCTCTTTGCCAAGGCATAGGCATACTGGGCACGCCTCCATCTGCCTACTGGGGCTGGCTCAGGGTGTTTGTGGTCTGAGTATCTCTGTGCCTGTGGGGCCCTTGGCAATGGTGGTGAGCTGTGAGGGCCTTCACCATTCTGTCCCTGCTGCAGCTGTTTCCACAGGATCATATTGTGTAGCATGGCACACACTATGAAGATATGGGCACATGTGCCTGGAGAGTACTGCAAGGCTCCACCAGATATGTCCAAGCAACAAAACCATAATTCCAGCATCCCAAACAAACACTCTATAATGATTCTGGTTTGTGCGTGTGCCTCATTATGACGTTCTTGCATGGGTGTGTGTGCATTTCTGATGGGAGTCATCATCCACAGTTTCAGTGCATAGCCAGCATCCCCCACCAGGTGGCCATACGGGATGTCCCCTCTGGCAAATACCTGATGCAGCTGTGAGCATGCCAGATGTGGGAGTCATGATAGCTTCCAGGGCTGCAGCACACACATCCATGATAATGCCCTGGGCATTGCACTTGACCTGGCAGTTGATGGAGGGGTATCCCTTGTGGTTTATGTAGCTCCTACCCTGCTCACCGTGTGGTGACTTGATGTGTATGTGCATGCAGTCTATTGCACCCAGTACCTCCGGGCATTCTGTCGCATGGTGGAAGAGATGCATATTGCTGGCCAACTCCTTCTGCATTCGGGGGACGTATATGTGCACATTGGCATGTGGTAACATGGCATCTAGGAACTGGTGAAGTACCCTGGATGCTGATGCCTGTGAGACCCCCAGGATATCCCCAGTTGGCCTTTGAAAGGTACCTGTGGCTCATATTCTTAAGCTTACACAAACCTTCGTGTCCACTAGGATGGATTCTCCTCTGTTATTTCTGGCTCTGAGGCATGGCTGGCACAGCTCAAGTTGCTGTATGGTGTCCCTGTCCATACTGTAATGCTCTACTATCTCCAGATCATTTAGCCCCTGGTAGGTTACCCTTGGTCTGAACACTCTTCTCCTCCTCCAGTGCCTGAGGTTGTTCTCAGCATCATCCTGCACACCACCTTCAGTCACCAACACATGCTGGTTTATATATATATATATACATGCATATGCAAACACACACACACACACACACGCACACGCACACACACACACACACACACACACACACACACACACACACACACACACACACACACACACACACACACACACACACAGCTTTGCTCTACAATAAAACAATTAAACAATTAAGAAATCACAATAACAGAATAAATAGCTAACTAAAGCAAATATTTCCTATTAAGTTCATGGTTCAATCCCCCTGGTAAAAGAGTATTGTATTTTAAAATAAATAATGCTTCTTTACATAACAATATATTTTTATCAACATAACATCACCAGTGCTAACAAACACTTTTTCTAAAATTGTACCCAGTATTAAAGGAGAATCACTACCATGTTTATTCATAAAATGCATAGCTATAGAACTTTTTGCTCTCTGTTTTTAATGTCCCTAACATGCTCCTGCAGCCTGACTTTAAATCTCCTCTTGCTTTACCCAATATAAAACAGGCTGCAGGGGCATCTGAGATAATATATAATACCATCAGTGTCACAAGAAAATTTATTATTCAAATCTTTTCCCATGAATTTTACTGAAACTACGAACAATACATTTACATACATTACAATTATTACAAGATAATGTGCCCACGCATTTTACAGAAAATATAATCCCCAGGATTTATGAAGCTTGCGCCAGGTGCAGGCATAGCGTCGGTGATCTAACACCAAATATGGCAGCCGAGCGATTCAGGTACGAGCTGTTTTCATATGCATTACCTGCGTACACTACGCTCGCACAGCTCCCGGTGCCAATATGCTAATCACCCCATGTGCAGCAGTGTAGCATGCAAATGAAGGTATATAGTGATTCAGGAAGTGGTGCAGGCATAGTGTAAGCATGCAGAAATGTAAACCGAAAAAAACGGTTTACATTTTTCAAACATAAAATTGGTGCCATGACAGCGGATCAAACTCATGTATTATACTGTTAATATATGCCAAAGGCTAAATATATATAGCCATTGGCATAAAACAACATGCACAAAATATGAAAAACAACATTTAATATTATGCCCACACTAATGCAAAGTTAAAGCACAGGGCATCGGTGCGCAAAGGGGATCACAATGAATATAAAAAAATATAGAATAAAACTGCAATGAAACACATATCACGATTTTCCAATAATAGTCAATGGCAGGCATGCTACACCATACTCATGGCGCAAGGGTTACTAAGGGGCAGTGACGGTGTTATGTGCAGTAGCTAGGAATTAGCAGGTAATGCCATGCAAATGAGAGGAGTAATAGAGAATTGCAGATTTTCCGCTGGTGTAAGGATGCACAAAGCAGCGTAGCATTATAACACCAAGGTGAGCCCTTGAGATAAAAATGACATCAAGAGAGGGGTGTGTCACCATTGCTGTAAGCACATTGGAGGAATTCTAACCTGGTTTGCCTGTTGCTAAGCAAAGCAGCAGGATAGGGGTGTGTTGAAGTAGCATAGCTTTGCTTAGCTGAGAGCACACAAGGTAACCGAGTGTGCATGTGAATGTGGATGAACACACGCTGTAAACGCGGTAAATGGCTGTGCGCAGCACGCACCAGAGTGGAAACAGGAAGGATATGGGAAAAAAAGGAAATGCTTCAGCATGGAAATAGGAGTACAAATGAGTAATTAACACCTAGGAACCTACAGTGGGCCACTGACAACAGCTAACAAGGCTGCTAGCAGCTACCTGCAGAACAGGAAAGGGGAGGTGCCGTACTGCAAAGAAAACAAAACTGTCACAGCAGAACAAAGCAAAATTGCAGTAGATAAGCTACATAACACATTTCGCAACACATTCCTGGGTAGGGAAGGTACAAAATAAGAAAGCCGGGAGTTGGATGCATGCCTGTCAATGGGAGGGGATTCGGGTTGAAAAGTGAATTAAAGAGCAACAGATATATCATGGCAGACAAGCATAATTCAACACCAAAAGCCCCACAATTGCAGTACTTGCTGTAAAACCCATAATTAAGATACCCTGCAGCTGGAATTGCACATACACACCCAATGACATCAGCAGCATCCAGAGCACAATAGTATAAAGTGTGAAAGCACCTCACACACACTTGTGTATTCCCATACACTCTACACCAGTGGTGTATACAGATGGGGAACTTTTATTATGTACATTTTAGGGGCTGCCATAGTTTAGATCCACCAGCATGTGTTGGAGACTGAAGGTGGTGTGGAGGATGATGCACACGACCACCTCAGGCACCAGAGGTGGAGGAGAGAATTCAGACCCAGGGTAACCTACCAGGGGCTACATGATCTGGAGATAGTAGAGCATTGCAGGGTGGACAGGGACATTCTACAGCAACTTGTGGAGCTGTGCTGGCCACACCTCAGAGTCAGAACAAAGAGAGGGGAACACATCCCAGTGGATATGAAGGTATGTGTAAGCCTGATAATACTAGCTACAGGTACCTTTCAAAGACCAACTGGGGATATCATGGGGATCTCACAAATATCAGCATCCAGGGTATTACACCAGTTCCTGGATGCCATGTTACCACATGCAAATGAGCACATTTACTTCCCCTGAATGCAGGAGGAGTTGGCCAGCAATATGCGTCTCTTCCACTGTGTGGCAGAATACCCGGAGGTACTGGGTGCAATAGACTGCATGCACATACACATCAAGTCACTACCTGGTGAGCAGGGTAGGTGCTACATAAACCACAAGGGATACCTCTCCATCAACTGCCAGGTCATGTGCAATGCCCAGGGCATTATCATAGATGTGTGTCCTGGCAGCCTGGAAGCTATCATGACTCCCACATCTGGCATGCCTCACAGCTATATCAGTTATTTGCCAGGGGGGACATCCCAAATGGCCACTTGGTGGGGGATGCTGGCTATGCACTGGAACCGTGGATGACGATTCCCATCAGAAATGCACACACATGGTTCCGTTGCTTGGACATATCTGGTGGAGCCTTGCAGTACTCTCCAGGCACATGTGCCCACATCTTCATAGTGTGTGCCATGCTACACAATATGGTCCTGCGGAAACAGCTGCAGCAGGGACAGAATGGTGAAGGCCCTCACAGCCCACCACCATTGCCAAGGGCCCCACAGGCACAGAGGTACTCAGACCATGAACACCCTGAACCAGCCCCAGTAGGCAGATGGAGGCGTGCCCAGTATGCCCATGCCTTGGCAGAGAGGGAACGTATAGCACACACACTGACAGTGTAGCCACCTAGGGACTGACACCTTTCTCCACTTGCACACATAGTAAAAATGGATGGCACACACACACACACAAAACTACCTGTAAATTGTCATGTATAGGCAGTCTACTGTGTGCATCCAACATTGGTAGCCCTCAACTATTGCACACACAACTGCCATTGGCACAAGGTAAGTCAACACCTCAACAGTAAATTAAGCTATCAGCATATGCAAATACTGTATATATAGATTCATAGGTAGGTACTTAGCCAACTGCCAGAGGCCATTCATAAGCCCAGCCAAAATGTGTCAGCTTTTTCCACCCCATTGATTCATTAACTGTCCCTCTGTGGAGCAGAACCAATGGCGGGATCCCTGGGGTGCATCTACTGTTCCCCATCAACTCTTCAAGGTTACTCTTGCAGAGTGTTAGTGAGGGGCTCCGTATAATGTAGTTAGGGATGTTGTCCTAAAGTATGGGGAGTGTCTGTGACAGGAAGCTGTCCCTCCAGCATCTTCCAGTTATTGTTGTGGCAAGGTTCAGCTCACCTCAGTGTGTGGCTCACTGTGACATGGATTCCCATAGGTGGAGCATATACATCAAGCCTGATTACGACATGGCTGTGTTGGCCAGCAGAGATCATCTCTGGGTAAATGAGAAGCCACTGAGTAAAGCAGGAGTTTATTCAGTCTGGCTGCATAGGCCATATGTTGGAGGCCAGTGTTCCCTTTGGCGAGGTACATTTGTGGATGTCCCAGCTGTTGGAAGTGTCTTCTGAGGTGTATCCCACATGGGTTATTATACCCTATTATGGGACTGATGAGTGATGAGTAAAGGGGCACTATAACCCCAGTATGTCTAGATGGGAATCCTTTAGTAATCAAATGGCCTACATAGAAGGATGTCCTGACTACTGCGGAGATATGCTTGTCAAAGGGGAGATCACTATCGACCTTAGTCCCCAGATACCCCATTACCTCGTCCATATTAAAGTGGCTGCCACTTATGTGTTGATATGTGGGTGCCAATTCCACAATGGAATGACCATGCAGTTAGTGGCACTTGGCTGGAGGCCATGACATTGACACCCTGTGATGTTCTCTGTGAGGCCCCTTGAGGGATGTCTGTGTCAGCTGGACTATCAATCATGGCTCTCAGTTCACAGTCATTGCCAAACATGGTCTGCCATAGTCCACCTGAGTTTGCCTGTACCTCTGAGATGTATATGCCAAACAGTAGGGCTCCCAGGACTGAGTCCTGTAGGACACGAGTCATGACTGGTCAAGAGTTGGACCTGGAGACCACTAGTCGTACCAAGTGGGTTCTGTGTGTAAGCCCATTGGCAACCCAACCTGTGATGTATGGGTGTATGTACAGGGTGGTGTATTTATCAATAAAACCTGAGTGGGTCATGGTGTCAAAAGCCTTGGTGAGGTCCAGGTAGTATATGTGAACCACCTCCCCTGTCATCTAACGTCTTGGTGACTGTATGTAAGACATCAAACAGGTTCAGTAGGCATGAGCTGCACTTAACCAAGCTGACCTGGGTTGGGTCACATGTTCGGAGGTTACCAATGTCTTTGTTAATGAGTGCCATGATAATGCAAACCATACCATTGCAGACCAGGCTAGTCAGGCTTATGGGGTGGTAGATACCATGGTCAGTTGTGATTCCACCTTGATGGAGTGGAATAACCATTGCCACTTACCATTGTGTGGGCATGTAGCCTATGGAGAGGATGAGGTAGGAAATCTCAATTAGGTGGGGGGCAGGTTGCCTTGTACAGTTTGCAAGATGCAGTCTGGGACAACATCTGCCTCCATTGATGCTGTGTTCTGCTGTTAGAGAGGGCCATTTCCACCTATGTGTCTCTGATGTGTAGGATACTGTACCTTTTGGGTAGTGTTGTGGGCTCTTTAGGGGGTGAAGTATGCACTAAATGTATCTGCAAGGATGTTGGCAATATCAGTAAGGTCAGCATATTTTGTACTATATTTCACCGGCACAGTGCAAATCTGTGTGTCACCACGTAGATCCTTGACATAGCCAAAGAAGGCTTTGTGGTTATCTTTCGAATCCTTGCATATTCTCCTGCTGATGTTTGCCTTGTATGATGTCATGAGGGACCTACGTATCATACTAATAGTGGTCACGGATGTCTGCCCTTCATGGGATTTGCTGTTTGTCTGGAACACTGTCCTACTTCTGTAGTATAGTCTGTTTATTACAGAGGTCCACCAGACCATTGTCCTTGTCTAGGATGAGTGAGTCTTGGTTTACCAGTGATATCACAATCCATACATCCATGTAGGTACTTATAGATTGCATTTGTAAATCTGTCTGTATCTTGAGCAGTGTTTCCCCTTAGCGTGGGGGTTGTGAATCCCCCCACCCCTGTCACTAGTAGTGTAGATTTAGCTGTAGGAAAGGTATACACTGTGGTATCCGTGGGTGGGGGAGATGCTTGGGTGTGGAAACAGTGAATATTTCATGGTCAGATCTAACCAGTGACCGGTTAACCTCTGCTGTGGTGCACCTGTTGCCGATGTTGGTGATGACCACTTCTAGTAGTTTCCGCCCCACGTTAGGGAGGTTAACACCTGATACAGGGCATATGAGGTGATAAATTCCAGGAAGCGCTGGACCTGAAAGTGAGTACCGGAGTAAGTTTCCCAGTTAATGGTATGTTAATTGACATTGACCGATGCCAGGGTGTGCATTAGGACTGTCATGTTCTCCACTGTCGCCAGGTAGGTGGAGTGGTGGTCCTAGGTCATGGAGGGTGATCCGTAGCAGGTCACAGTTTACATTGCAGTTGTGGCTGATGTTAGCTGCACATGAATGATCTCAGAGGTATCATGCTGCCCC
>NC_056731.1:683047918-683072918 GCF_019279795.1 Protopterus annectens
TTGTAACAGTCGACATATGTATGGGTATATAAGTAAGATGAACATGTTAAAGGTGGGTTTACTGTGCAAATATGGTGTGCATTGTGGGATAGTGTGCCAATAACTGTGTAATGTACAGTATTCTAGGCAGATCTGTATTCTATTCTACATAGCAGTTCTGTTATGTTATGCAAACAGTAATTATGTCTATTGGCAATTACAATACTCAATAACAGGATACATATAATTTGTATTCATCTGACAGTTTAGCAGCAGGATAGCAAAGATAATTGGAAGAGCCAGGTCACTATCCATGCACATAACACATGTAATATCCACCTCTCTAGTATGGTTTGCAAGCAATAACAGCTGTGCATGTGTACATGTTATGCAAATGTGTAGTGACCCCTGTTACACAGCTGGTCCTCTCTAGTATCATTTGCAAGCAATAACAGTTGTGCATGTGTACATGCTATGCAAATGTGTAGTGACCCTTGTTACAGGGCTGGGCCAAATGGCTATGTGCACACCTACATAGAGTGGATATTGAGAGTACAGACACACTGGTTGAACTACCAGGTTTGTGTAGCCCAGCCTTTCATTGCCAACCTAACAGCCGCCTGCACATACTGTATGTAAGGTAGTGCACAGCACTGTTAATGAAACAGGTTGCATATCATCTTTAACTCCAGTATAACATCTGCAGTAGGAGGGTAAGACGTAGGAGATAGCTGCCCATGTGTAATAGCCACTTCATAGGTGATGGTTCACACTATCTGATTATATCCTGATCATATTGATAGTGGCATCAGAGTCTATTGATACATAACTCTGTTTGGAGAGTGGGTGTCTGTGCCCAACAGAGCTCATGGTCCTGGTGGATATGTGAGTATATACCCAGAGAAGGAAACAGACCTGTAGACACTTGCATCATCTGTAATCAACTAACAGGATGTGATGTGCTCCTCAGAGGAGGATTGCTGCTAAAGGTAGCTACAATGTTACTGTAATAGCCAGTGTTGTCACATCCATAACACAAATATTTACATGTGAGCATCACTGTCTAAAACATCTTCATAAGCAATATGTAAACTAAATACAGTACTTAGTACTTGTAGTACTGAATGCTCATATTGGCATGTCCACTAGTGAGCTACTGGTGTTTACTAATGTCAGCTGTGTGTATGTGTCCATCCTGAGGGAGTGTAATCTCTATGCCATGTACACTGCCAAACCCACCTAACACCATGCCCCACACATTGTTTGGGATGCAGCTACAGGGGTAAGCTGGAAGGCAGCCCAGTCTACAGCCATGACTGGACTGGACAGTCATGAGGTGTAGGTTAACACATGCAGCTCATCAACACAACCAACATATACCCTTACCAGAACACAGTAAGGACACCTACACACACTACCAGAAATCACACACATTCACAGACACATCTAAGTATCTGGTGAAACAAGTGACCCCCAAGCAGGAAGAGACAGACACCAAAATACACAAACTGTATGACATAGTTGACATAATTGTGCCACACCTCAGAACACGTGACTGGAAACATGCCCAACAGTACTCATTTGTGAATGCAAACTCTAGCACTATGTTACACATCAACCTATACGAGGGCATACATACTCTCAGCTGCCTGTCTGCCATGATTAGTCACATACCCATACACTCAGACCACCTTTTGAACTATACACATGGCTCTGGCATATTCCATGTTGTTGTGCAGGACCTGTGATGCAGTAGCCTGGACTGCATGGAAACACATGTAGGAACTGTCAGTTCTTGTAGCCCATGCAGGTATGCCCCAAGGCCTGGGTAGCATTCTGCCATTGGCCAGAAGGATACTGCAGTACAGGGACAAAAGGATTGTATTCCACAATTGTCTAGTGTAGAGGTGCAAGTCAAAGGGTATTCAGTATCTGTCGTCCTGGGATAACATGGTTGACAGACCATGATGCTTTGTCATGCAGGGCCTGCACCTGTCACCCCTGGGAATCTGGATACTGCCTAGGGCTAATGCTTCCCCTATAGTGCCTTCATCATGAATGGTTCAAGTGAAGGTCCACTGCTATTATGGGGACAGCCAAGCAATAAACTGCGGGTCTCGCTACACAATGATACATGTCAGAAACACTATATGGACACACATATGTCAATCCCTAACATGGAGAACATATCTGTGCAGTGGCTGAGACATGTTTTAATGCTCCAGAGAGCACACCTGCATTACCATGTTATAACACATACCTCACCTCTTGCTCATAATCCTTTATTGGAACACACGGGTCGCAGGTATGTCCATATTCCTGAAGGATATGCACACCCCCACGTTAGTTGCACTTGCACAACTTCAGATGCATTATGCTGAGCAAATACCTTTGTGCCAAAGCGGAATTCAAATTGCACCTTGAGACAGATCACCCATCAGGCTGCGGACCTCCCAACTGTCATAATGTGCTGTAAAGGGGAAGATTAGGTCTGAGACAGAAGCATAATAATGGCTACTCTCAACTATTCCATTATGAACTGGGAAGTCTCCTCATGTACCAACACCTGCGCTCAATGCATGTTGGATTCCATCGATCCCACTGACCTGGATCACAGTAGTCACACACACAGGGCTCAGTATGCTACACATAGTTAGTCTCCAATGCCAATGTTATGTTTTCTAAGAGCAGAGTGGTGACTGTCATGGCACCCATGCAGATGGACAATGAATGTGCAAATGCCGAATCCTGCACAAATGAACCTTAAGCAGTCACATATGTGCAGTGATTGTGCCATTGAAACAGAACCAGGATTCAACCCAACACAAACAAGAAGGCAAACTGGTGGTACCATGCTTTAAACTGTACCACAGAAGATAGTAACTGTTGCAAATGTGAACACACATGAGTGTAGGTGATCCCAGGTCAGCCTCAGTAAGATGAAGATACACCATATAAAACCACACAAAGCTACTGTGAAACTAATCAGCCACATATTATGACAGGCACAGAGCATTCTATAGCTGTGTCATTAATCGTAATGGCAACGACAAGACCTGCCGTGCTGCACAGCACTTTGGCATGGGATGTACTGCACCTACAAAAATAGCACCCATTCATCCAGATAGGGTCTTGGAGAACCTAAATCCACTCCCACCCCCCAGCAGTTACACTTAGTAATATATCCACGTACACTACAGGGCCCCTGTACTAACGACTATGCAGGTACAAGCTGCACTCTCTAAAGCCATACATACAGCTTTCATGGGACCTGTCAACATCCCAGGGTGTATCCTACACAAATGTAAGGACATTCAGCTATCCACATACCATCATGTTCAATCATAGCTCCGTGTCAGGCAATGTACACACTGAATGGTGCACAGCAAGTTATCACATCCCACAAAGGGGGAGACACCACTGATAATGAGACTTAGTGCACAACTACCCTGCTGAGTCTGGTCTGTACAGCCATGAACCATGATCAACATATTTGATGTACTCGGTACAGTTGTAGATGACAGTAGGGTTGATTCACACTGCATATCATGACCTTGCCAGGTCGTAGGACACCATCACTCATACTGTGTTCCAGCTACACTCAGTAAACTAGGTGTATAGTCCTATGTCACAGGAGTGGTTCGCAAATGGACTGCTGGCAGAACCAACACTACAGAATGTGTCTGACTAATACACGCACATCAAACCAGTGCCAGCCACAGTAATACAGGGGTCATTCCTGGTACTCCCCCTCTTTGTTATCTATATCACACAGACTAACACAAAAGGCATCAGCCTATTGATGTTTGCAAATGACTATGAACTAGGAGCAATAGTTGACTCAATGTGTGCTGCGTTCAACATGCAGAAGGGCCTTAGTGTGTTAGATGTGTGGTGTGTAATGTATGGCCACAATCTGACAGCTAAGTATTGCATTGTCATCCCCTGCGTTACAAAACCTGTACCCATGAACTACAACCTAGGCAGCAGTCAACATAATGGCAATTGTGTGTTTGGGATGCAGCTGGACAGTACTTTCCTTTGATAGTTACTTCATCACACCAGACAGGTAGTCATATGTGGCACCCCTAATCATGACAGGGAGCCATCCAGGAATATTGAGATAATTGCTCAGCCATACTCAACACCCATGTGACCCATAATAGATCACATATTTCCTTTAAGGGTTATTGCCCATATGTAGATGGCCTACACTGTCCTTCCCAATCCCTAGCTGCACTATGTAGCATGCAGCATACCCTGAATAAAGCCATGTCTAACCCAGAGGTGTTGGACATGCTACACTTAAATCCTGATCCCAGATAAATACATACGTCATGGATATCCACCTTTCTAGTACAAGGATCACAACATGACTGACATATCTCTGTCCCATACACTTAACATACTCTTGCCATACTATGCATCCCTGTCCAGTGAGGCTGCACATCACCCCTCTCTGTGACATGGTGTGATGACCGCATGCCAAATATAACAGTAACCCTGTGGATCAGTACTGTGGCACTGCTTAAACTGGCCACTGAAACTTACCTGTCTGTTGCCTACAGCTAGGTAACCTGTCTGCCTAGGCTCATAAATGGCCCAGGGCATATAGCCTACTAGATTACTATGACCATACATGCTATAGTTGATATCCAACCCTGCAAATACCATCAGGCTAGCTATTATCCCATGTGTTACACATGTGCAACACAGGCAATACATGGCAGGATGCTACACAGCTGTACAGTGCCATGTAGATGTATATGGCAAAACACATACATGCTTGCAAGTCTGCAGGGTGACAGGTCATGTCCCTAATGGCTATGTATGACTATATATTTGACATATATGCAGCATTAAGGTCGACTGCATTAATGTGAACACATCCAGACATGTGCTGATAAGTAAAGACACCAGTACAGGCAAACAGACATGCCCACATCAAGACAACATCCACATGGTGTAAGAGCAATGTCATCACATGACACACACATATATGGCGATAACATCACATCACCAGTAAGTGTCAAATGTGTGTGACTTATACATGTCAGTGGTGTTAGTGTCATGTAGATTTGCAAAGACGTATTTGTAATCCTAATAAATGTGATGCACATGTATGTTCAGCTGTACTGCTGTACTTCTCTGTGAGTTACTGTGGCCTGTCTCCATCATTATGTCTTCCAGGTATGACACAAAGCAGAATACCAGTGTACAGCCACTTGGAGGATGAGGTCCTCGTCCCATACCTCCTCGACAACCACACAATGCTCTTCAGCAATGTGCCACAGGATGCACAGCAGCAGGATGCCCTGTAGGAGGAACTCTGCAGGAGGGTAAATGATATTTGTGGTCACAATCACACCTATCAGCAGGTGCGCTGACACTGCACTGATCACATAAGATGGGCGAAACAGCATGCTAATGCAATTGCCAGGGGACAAGGTGCAACAGGTGGGGGCCACTCACCCAGCCCCCACTCACACTTACCGAGGAGCTACTGGCCAACCTGGGGAAACCTGCAGACCTCCATCCACAAGCTTTAGCTGGTATTGTGGAGGTGAGTGTCTCTCAACCACTGAGCCTGGAGTTGCCTGGTAAGTCACTACTGCACATAAAACACAACTATATTTCACATAGTTATATGTGTTACTGTACAATATGTAATGTAACATCATATGCAAGGCATGTATGCACACATGCCACATACTATAGTCTGCTACTCTGTGTATGCACAGATGTGCATACTCCATAGTATAGTGTATTGTACTGGCTTATGTGCTAACATGGACATTGCACCCTGTAGCTATTACACAGGTGTGGATAATGATCTTACTGCTGTGACACTCCTGTTTATGTACCTCTGGCATTTTGCAGTGACAGCAGCCTGTGCCAGGTGAGATTGTTATTATTTACCAGGCTTGATAATGCACGGAACATATTAATTGCATGCTATCTGCCATAACACATGTATACATAATGTATGGTGGTCCTGTTAATGGACACTGGTCAGACCTGCAATGCATCACAGTGTTTACCCATGTGAAACAATTGAAGACTATATGAAACACCTACACTAAACCTTCCAAACTGTCATTGCCAGATGTGTGGACAACAGTGAATACAATGGTGGAGGAGTGTTCCACTGTAGGGACAGGTACTACATATCAGCATTACACATGTTGGGAATACAAACAGTACTGTACAGAGAGCATATGTGTGCACACACTCTAAATGTGTTGGAGCTGGAGTATGACTGGCCCACAGGATACACCCTTGTGGAGTATACCCTTGCTATGAATGTCACACAATGTCATGTGCTATCTGACATGTCCATGACATGTAGCGGGCTGACTACAACACTGCTCAACTATCCTGCAAAACATGTCTCACATCCCATACATACCACCATTTGTCTGCATAACCCTGTCCTCAGTGGAGCGCATGACATCTATGGGTGTATATCATATGGGTTAACACTGACATGTGAAAGAAGATGACCATCATAACCATTGGACAGAACATGTGTACACATGGGCATGGAGGATGGCCAGAGACATGAAGCAACACACACAGTAGAAGTGATGTACATGTGTGTACACCCTGTTGTACATTGGCTCGACACAATACAACTATGGCCTTTGTCTAATGGTGATGTTGCAGATGTGAAACACTAAACATCATACAGGCCTGTGCACAGCTTGTATAGGCATAACATGAAACCACAACATAACATGTCTTGAACATCTTGAGTGTGTCACGACATGGAAGCATTCACCTATACAGTATCCAAATACATACATGTGTTGCACAACATACACGTACAACCACATCAAGCCACATATACAGTACATTCCCCTTGCTGGTGTCAGACATCACTGTCATGACTGCTCCTCATGTGTGTGAGGTACATAGATGGCTTGTGGGACATAGAGTACTGCTAAGTTAGCCATGTGTGGGCATAGTTGCCAGGCATCAGTAATATGGTTGCAGATGTGCAGAGGTGTCATCCGTATACCCTTCTGTGACCTGTGTCACACATTCCACATTAGGGTTTAGTGTGTATACACCTCAGTGACGTGGGTCACATTCCACATTAGATAAAAAATGAAGAACAAAAAACTAATAAATCCAAGTCACAGCAAAGGCACCTGCAAATAACAGGTGCCTTTGCTGTGACTTGGATTCCACATTAGATATGTATTGTATGTGAACATAGTCATGGCTATGAACTGTGTCAATAGCTCACACTGTATAGCAATTGTGAAGCCACATGATGCCCTGCAATGGCTATGCACAACAGCTCAATGAGCAGTATGTCCCTGCATATTTGTAGGGTGGCCAGACAACATTGCATCAGCTGAAGGCCCATGTTAGTATAACACGTCCCTGCATTGGGACACCATTACTGTCCTGTAGATTGGAAAGGACACCATTGTGTTACACATGTATGTATGTCATTCAACATGTCAGCAGAAGACATGTCATACTACATGTGATTGGCAAGGTCATACGCCACACAGCAGGCTGGTGTACTGTAAACCTGTGCTGGTCTATGGCACTACTGCAAAGTAGGGACAGCCATGTCAAACATGTGTGTACAGCCACATGCACAATGTCTAGAATCAGCTCAGGGGTAGGCAGAATAATGTTGAACAGACATGCACTGCTTTGGGGTAGATATGCAAGCTAGGGCTCAGGCAAACATAGTATGCAGTCAACATACCCTACTCCTCATGTCCTCACACATAGGGGCGGTGGCCAACACAAAGCATCAGTGGCAGATGTACAAAGGTCAGCGATGGTCTGTTAACATGTGGTGTATGTTGCACACACCATGGCAGTGCGGTGCAATGGTGCAAAGTGCATGCATTGTGTTGCAGGTATGGGGCATAGGCTGCTAACACAAATGGTGCAATACAGGTATGTATGCTAACCACCACTATAATTGTGTAAGGTGCATGCCGTCTGCTATAATCCATGCATGCTGTTGTGTGCAACTCAGGGATGTATGATAACTACCACTATAATTGTCTAAGCTGAATGCCATCTGCCATATCACCTGCATGTAGCGTGTGTGTCCATGCATCTGTGTGTCTGTCTGTGTCTGGTATAACTTGTAATGTACAGTTCTTGTCTTCACCTCACAGGTGTTGATGTAGGTGCATTTCCCTCATGTGGTCCACCTGATGTTAGTGTCCCCACAGACTCTAGCAGTGATGATGATAGTATGATTGAGGCACAGGCAGGGTTGTCAGGGGCTGAATCTGTGCCATTGGTTGCCATTCCACCTGTCTCCCCCTCATCCTTGCACATAGTTCCCCTGCCTGCACATACCCCATCACCACTGGCTATAGAGAAAGGACAGTTGGCAGGTGGTAGCATGGAACAGGGAAGTGTGGAGACTATGGAGGGTGTGCCTGCACACCATGATCCCAGTCAACAGACTGGTGATGTCCCACACAGGCATGTGCCCAGCACTGCTCATAGGAGGACCACTGGCCAATATGTCCCTGCAAGACAAAGCACATCAGCTGGAGTCACCAGACGCATGTTTTGGGCTGTAATGGAGGCCCAGGCACATGCTGAATGGCACAACAGAGACGGTCTGAGGCTTCAACGGGCTGCTGTCCATTCAATAACTGACAACATCCAGTCATTTGCAAATGCTCACCATCATCTTGCAGATGTTTAGATTGGACGATTGGGTGACATGGTGGGAGTCCTTGACCATGGCATGTCAATCCTCGAGCGTGGAATGTCTGTGCTGGAACATCTAGTGGGAGTGAAGTGTCGGGCACAGGGACGTAGGTCAGCTACATTACCTGTTGAAGGTCTACGTGAATATGGTACTGCACATGCCTGCTCCCATAGTGGTGGTAGCAGCAGCAGTGCAGCTGGTGCTGTGCAGTCCACACCAGGACACAGCAGGCCACATGCACGTGGTCCTGGACGGTCCCAACAGGGACACGATTCCAGTGGACATGTGTCATCAGACAGTACCCAATCTGGACCTCTGCCTGGTAGTGCCCGTGCAACCCCTGGCAGGTGCAGGTCACATGGCCGGACATTGTGAACTGTGAAACCTGCCTTGTACAGTTCGCAGCTGTCAATAATACTCCTGTGTAGGCCAGCCACATGCCAGTCCTGTGTGCATGCATACACACACACCGGAAACAAATGCAGGGCAATTGAACACACACACGCATAACATCCACGCATGCCCAATGATATCACAGGCCCTAACACACACACACATGATGTCATCCAATGGTGCAGCTTAGTCCTCTGGCAAACATTATCACCCTGTGCATATGATGATGCTTGTGCCAATCTCTGTCATCCACACCATCGGTGTAGGGACATGTTCATATGGTCTGATGCACAGGGTGAACATACTAAGTAGACAATTGTAGATTAATATTGTTCAATAGTGTTGACAAGCAGCGGACGTACCATGTATTAAAGTTTTAGAATGCATTTTGTATGTTTGACAGTATGTATCATGTGTAACAACACTAACAGCATGTTGATCTTGATGTTCTGCCTTACTCTGTCAGGTGTAGTTGCATGTGCCGGGGATGTCGGTGTTTGTGGTTAGTGTCCCATATTTACATGTTGACTACCCACAGTTCAGTATGACAATACCAGCATGCACTTTGTAGATTCCACAGCACAGTTATATTCTCCTATGTTTCAATTATGTTTACTGTTCTAATGATAGCTGTGTAGTAAGCTACTGTGTTCAGAGCCGTCACATCCATAGTGGGTGACATCACAGGTATACTTACCTGGAGCAAGGAGGAGGTAAAAGTGTGGTATGCCAGATGACAAGGGTAAAGGCCAGTGGAAATAGTGGCTTCTCATTGGGAAGCAGTAATACCCATTGCCATGACAGCATGCAAACACAGACACACCCACAAACTCAGGGATTCACAGGCACAGTAACACGCACTCTGACACACACACACAGTTGCCAGTGTTCAGATGAGAACCCCTGCCTATTTGCATATCATCATTATAGTACTACACAATTACAAGACGTGCCACAGAGATTACACATGTACAGGTAGTTGGAATGGATTAAGATCGAGGATATCAACAGGGATACTACAGTGCAGTGAGTGTATGTGGGGAGGGGGATCCATCAGTAGGCTATGTAACAACAGGTCACACCCCAGGGTGTACATGTTAACAGGCGGATAGAATGCCCGTCTATGATTGATGATATCCACAGGGATGCTAGATTGCATTGAGTGGATGGGGGGAGGGGACATTAACATTTCACTATGGTAAAATACAGCCTCACTCCAGGGACCAGACAACCATACACACGGACAGCCATGCACACACACACACACACACACACACACACACACACACACACACACACACACACACACACACACACACACACTGTGGCATTCACAAAGATATACACCTATGTCACACACATACAGACACTTTACACGTGTGAGGTTCAACCACCTGCCTATGCCTTTCTTTCTACACTTCACTCTGTACTGGTGTCAACGACAGTGTTCAGGAGAGTGATAACATGCAGGATGTATTCCCAACCATACGTGACATATATGGACACACACACCCACACGTGCCAGTACTGTGAATCAAACACCTGCCTATCTCATGATAGGTACTACAGAAGTACAGCACTATCACATCTGGTACAAAGCTTACTGACTCTTTCCTTTGCCAGCTGTGCTGATACATGCACAATATATGCACAGAGGAGGTATTACTGTTACAGGTGTCATGAGGTTTGCCTTCAGTGTCACCCTTACAGCATTCTACATTGTATGTCTTCCACTTCAGTTAACAAAACCTGACCATAGCAGTTACACAGGTTATTGTAGGACTGGTTGAAACACACCAGTGAGCTGTCCTCAGTAATCATTCATCTGCAATGAAGCCCCACCACTTAGTAGTCATGTCCAAACATCTGTCCATCCCTCATGTACAGCTTACTGTACTTAAAGCATATCACCATATACAGTTGGCAATGTTGAGGCTCTGTTGTGACAGCATGATGTACTAAGACAACAGTCAGCTTCAGACATCAGACACTGCACACACATGGAATCTACACAAACATCAATACATGTACACATATGCGGTCTACATCAGTAAGTGCACTAGCAGTTCAAGAGGATACATTCCACACCTTCCCCACACCATGTCTGAAACATAGCCGAGCATTACACCATAATGGATGTTGTATTCATGTACTGGTAGGACACCACCACCTTCACTGAGTAGCCAAGTGTACATATATGACAGCAGCATATATCAGCTAGACACACACAGCATTATTCCATGACATGCTCCTACAAACTGCTACTTGACAGTGCCATGGTGAAGCCAGGGCACTGTAATGGTCAACAGTGAGCACATCATATTTACTACACACACCTCATGTTTACTGGAAGAGTGCCAGCAATGTGCTCTGTTAGAGCTAGGCAGTACACTCATTCAAGCATGTGTGAGGTCTGTGGCTTGTAAACATCTCACCCCAACATGTACTGGCTATTGTGGTGCTAAGGCTAATGTCCAGACAGCATACAGCAAGCATGGCTTGCAATTGTTGACATGGGGTATATGTAGGAGCTGTGGCCACACATGGCTGTAAATGTTATGAAATATCACCTGTGACTACTCAGGAACATACAGAGCAGAGCTGGATTACCCTGAGTCTGTCAATACAGGCCTTGTATAGGTCCTATGATCCTGTTATTTGGGTATGTTTGTAAGCATTGCATTAGGTGGACATGTCTAAAGATATACATGCCACATGGGGTGCTGTATGATATGACAGGTATCATGGGTGACCAGTAGAGAGGAAATATTACCTCTGTCAACATAGATATCAAACCTTATGTACTGTTAACATGCTATCTGCCATGTGCATATGTGTAATGACTGTAGCCACCTGTATGTAGAAAGGATAATGAAAGCTATGGTAATGTCAGTTATGTTGTATGAGAGTGGGATGTACATATCCAGGGCAGGTACAGTTAGGTCATATCCAACCATGAGGGTGTTGTTTACTGGTGTACAGCAACAGTCAACCAGGTTAATGCTGACAACATCTGAGGGACCCTGGTATGTGTACAACTGAGCTGGTTACAAACAGTGGTATTGTTGCATTGCATAACACATTATGCAGCTGTGTCTGTACATGGGTACTTTGCACAGCTGATGTAGGCCTCGGTACAGTCCACCACTCGAGGGTTATCTGGTGGTCTACCGTACTATGTCATACCACATATGGATGTGTGTTGGTAGTCTGGCGACAAGGTGGTGGATGTATATGAGGATACAACCTAGAATGCAGCATTTGCCACTGTCACCTGTACCTGACTCATCTGTGATGCGTTATGTCAGAGTAGTGGTCTTTACATGTGAGTAGCCTTTATGAATATGTGTACACCACAACCTGGAATGGTCCATGCCACTGTTATGGCCCACATGTCTGGATCCGAGTTATATGGTGGTAGTGCAATTGTGCACTACAGAGCCTTCAGCCAGGTGTTCCACACTGCACAGATGTCAGTATTCCCCACTGTAGGTGCTACATTGAGCAAATGGATTACTAAAGCCACACATCTAGCACTGGTTAACATAAGCATCCAATGCAATTGTCTTGTAGGTATCAAGGTGTTACTTCTGGGTGTAGGACATTTGCCTTGGAATGTGACTATATGGGTAAATGCGACCTAGGTATTATCCACACACATGTGAAACATGGATGCATGTGCTCTGTGTTGAAGGCTCGTCATTCGGTCATGAGAGCCCGGAATGACAGACACTGGACAACCTCATAATAACAGAAGGGCATTGGTTCATTGATTTGGTCATGCAGTTGCCACTCGTACCATAACATCACTGCAAGTGGCATTAATGTGCTTGGTAACAAATGCCTCATGTAAGGTGACGGACAGCAGCAGAACTTGTGTATATGACCAATGTGAGATATGCTTAGGGTAGCAGACCTGCTAATAATGACAACTACTAACAGAGCTAGGAGAGGTCATCTTGACAGTTGCACCTCAGTACCATTACACAATGTGACTCACACATTATACGTGCACATGCCACTGTTCCACGTATAATGCCACTGTCCACAACCTGCTATCAATGTATGCCTTTCAGGGCAGCAAGGTGTGTGACACATGCTGTAGATAGCATCCGCCTGTGTGACCCAGATAACCTATTGTCTGTCACGTCCACACATGCATGAATGTGTATACTTAACATATATATGTCAGTACTTCATGTACATGTATGCATGTGTATTACACAGCACAGACACAGATATATAATTTACGGGCCACATACAGGTATCGGGTAGTAAACCAGTATGATGTGCATATATACTGACAGGTAAGATGTACCTAGCTGTAAACCTGTGTGTTTACAATAGGAATCCATTACAATGTGTTCTGTACATGTAAGTGTATGAACATGCACACTGTGGCCTTCAGTGGTTAGAATCGGAGTGCATCCCAAACAGCCCTGTGCTACTAAGTGTATGAGCATGCCCACTGTAACCCTGTATAGTGATAGTAGTTGTCCATTCCACAGATGGCCATACTCCAATTCAGGTTCCTGTTGTACTACAACTATACCTCTCAGGCCTACGTGCAGATGATGTGTCTTGTTTGTGCATACAGGTTGTAATGGACACCTACTTTAAACACACAGGTTTACAGCTATGTCCTTCATGACTGTCAGTCTCCCTGTTGTTGTTCTCAATCTTAGAAAGGCAGTTTGACTGCTTTAGAATGCGTAATCTCTGTGGCGCATCTTGTAACTGCGTAGTATTGTAATAGTGATCTGTAGAGAGACAGGAGTTCTGATCCCCCCACTGACAACTGTGTGTGTTTTTGTGTGTGACAGCAAATGCCTGAGTGTATGTGTCAGCAAATGGCTGAGTGCGTCTGTATGTGTGTCTAAGCAAATGCCTGAGTGTGTGTGTCAGCAAATGACTGAGGGTGGTTGCGTGTGTGTATTTGTGTCCGCATCCTGTCATGAGAGTGGGTTTTGCTGCATTCCAAAGAGATACCACCTTTTGCACTGGCCTTTATCCTTATCAACTGCTAAACCTCTCTCTTCCCCCCTCCCCACTGCAAGTAATCGGTCCTGTGATGTCACCCAGCTCAGAAGTGGAATCAGAGTTAGTGTAATTGTATGTGTTCTGTGGCTCATACCCCAACTGCATACCACTGTACTAGTTACCTTTACATAGGCAAGACGTGTATGCACAATACTGGCAAGTGTGTGTGTGTTTGTGTGTGTGACTACCCTGTAGCCAGACATACACATGTGTAATGTCTTTTAGCACACCATGGTAGCCATCTGCGGTGACTGGTGTCTGCAAAGTATTAAATAGTTAGGAATGGTAAAGAATACACAGTCAAGCATGACTGCAGTTGGGTATGTTATTTTCCTGTGTTACTGTCGAGCAGTGACACAGAAGTGGTCACTGGGGTGTAGGTCCATACCCATCATTCCCCCACCCTAACTCCACAATCCCCGGGGTAGATTACATTAGCCATCATTCCCCACCCCAAACTCCACATACACAACAATGATCCCTTCTCTGGTGAACTGCTTAAGATTTAAACGTTATAACATAAGAGATGCCTCTGTTTTGTGTACACGTCAGTTCCTTTGGAAGCCTTCTGTGTCACAAAGGGTGTTCAGACATGTGTATATATATATATATATACATATATATATATATATATATATATATATATATATATATATATATATATATATATATATATATATATATATATATATATATATATATGTATATGGGTCTATATCGAAACATTGAAAGCTAAAAACAGTGAACAATGTTTCATCGACACATTTTCAGTGAAAGCTGAAAATGTCGAAACCACAGAACAGCAATTTCTTTCCTAGGGAAAGAAATCGCTGTTCCAACCCCCCCCCCCCCAAAAAAAAAAAAAAAACATTAAACACTTCCAAACACATACACACATACCCTAACCCAATTATACTCCTTCAAAAACCAGTAAACAACTAAATAAACATATGCAGATAACCCAGCCATACATCTAATGAAAATAAAAAACAGTAAACATTTTAAACCATATGCACTAACCTCAACCTGCACCCTAACCCTAAGGTCAGTAACTCTTGCACATTTACATAAACAGTTCCAAATACATACACACTTACCTTAACCCTAATTCTACCCCACCAAAGCAAAAGTAAACAGCTGAAAACACATACACATGTAACTCAACCATACATCTAACACAAAATAAAAAACAGTAAACACTTTCATACATATGCACTTACCTTAACCCGCATCTTAACCCTAAGGTCAGTAACTGTTTCACATTCACACTCAGGTGCTACACCAGACAAGAGACCACACTACACTTCAGAACACGGCAAAACAACGAAGCAGTCAAGCGACTTCTTTCCCAGGGAAAGAATTTGCTGAACAGCCACTTCGCTGTTTTGCCTGTTCACTCTACATGTGTCGACAAAAACGCATTCGACAAAATGCGTTTTCATTGTACTAATAGGAACTATATATATATATATATATATATATATATATATATATATATATATATATATATATATATATATATATATACACATATGGCTACGGTGTCTGTGTATATGCATATATATATGTGTGTGTACACATCCTGTAGGTGCATATATATATATATATATATATATATATATATATATATATATATATATATGTAGTTATGACAGTTGTACAGATGTAGACTTGTCTTTGTTGTTTCACAGACTACAGTACATTGATGGGTACTGTACATAATGTACACAAAGTGACTGTCCCATTTGTTTTCAGTACTGTGGAATACCTGTAGTAAGATGTGCATTATAGACTCCATACAACATGTATACAACCCAGATGTTTTAGTGGTACGTCCAGTGACCTCAGTGTGCATGGTCCAGGGTTCAAGACCTCCAAGCCTTGTTGATACTCTCCATTAGGATTGCATAAGACAATTTTAAGCAGTTGTAAGCAGGTGTAAATGAGTTTTTGTGACAGTAAACAGCGGGTACACACAGGTAACAGACATGTACAACTCGCAGTACACTTGAAATGCCCTTCTCTGGCAATCCTGCTGATGTCACCCACCTACAAATACACCTGTGGGACTGCTGTAACCTAGTAATCTCCATGGCGCGTGCTGTAACTGTGTAATGCTGTAGTGTGTTAAACTAGTTTGGTAGGTGTTCTAATCCCAGACAGGTCAAGTGTGTGTGTCTGTCTGCCTGCCTGTGAAAAAAACAATGCTTTTAGAGTATGCACACTCTTTACAATTCACATACCCACCTTTGGCAATCCTGCTGATGTCACCCACCTAGAAATACACCTTTGGAAGTACTGTAACCCAATATTCTCTGTAGTGTGTGCTGTAACTGCGTATAGCTGCAGTATGATGAATTAGTTAGGTAGGGGTTCTATTCCAAGACATGGTAGGTGTGTGTTTGTGTTTGACAGGCAGAGCCTGTGTGGAGGTGGCTGAGAGTGTCTAACCACTGGACATGTTGGGGAGTGGATTTTGTAGTTTTCCTATAAGGTGTCTGTATTATATGTTACAATGTCTACCTCACGAGGAGTACAGATGTCAGTCAGCCAAGGGACTGTGTTGGCAAGCCATACCCCTACATCTGGCAAAAGGCATGGTGAACAAATTATGCAACCCTACTATTACCCAGAATATGTTCTGAACCCCGCTATATTGCTAGTACCCTGCACATTGATGACAGATAGTAGGCATGGTGTGATTGCAGCGGGCTGCAGAGGGCATGACACCCTGTACAGCAGAACAATAGGCACATAATTGTGGACAATGTGCCTTCACTATGTTCCCCACTGGATGCCTGCAACATATGTGGTGCCATCAAATGTGATTCACAGAGGCCATACAATGCCTTACACATGTGCCCTGTATGGACCGATGCCACTGACACCAGGGAATACCTGCATCATGCTATCAATGCAGGTGCAGGGCCAACCTGCTGTCTATAAGCAGGTCCTGCCACACCAGGCCAGTATTGGCATATCTGAGGATAACAGTCTGTGTACACAACATGTGCCAGCCAAACCAGGTACACTTGTATATGTCACTGTACATTATTGTGGGACGTGCACATCCCAAGCAATGCCCATGTCAAGGACTATCAAACACAGACATGGCATGCATTGCAAAGCTATGGCCATACACAATGGTAACCAGGATGTAAGGACAGTTCATACAATACCCATCTGTGTGGGACATTGCAGACACTACACCTCTGTATCACACTACACATCATTGTTGGGTGGTGTGATGCCAAGGATTACCCCTCACCCAGCCTTGTACAGTCATCTTGCACAGCCAACTACTACACACCCATGAAGCAATGCACACATGCATGTCAGTACTGGCACCTTGTGTCTGCTTGTGGGGTATGATGCTCCCAACCAGTCACTCCCAGTATAACTCCCATTGGCATACCGACAGATGTCAAACACGTTCACATGCCCTATCCCAGAGAACCTCCGGATATCCCCTGTGCATTACTGCAGTGTGGCAACCTAAGTAGTTAGGAAGTGTATTTGTGGGCCTGGCAAAGTGTGTCAGTGTGAGTCCATTAGAGAGTGTGGTTGTGTTGACATTGACATCCATTCATGTGGACAGCCATGTGTGCTATACCTAATGTATGTCTACTATATCTCTGTTGCAGATATCGCTCATCAGCACACATATATGTTCTTACAGCACACCCACGTGTCAGCTTTGTGGCACATGGAGTAACTGCATGCACTTGTAATAGTAATGACTAGTCAGTCAGGGGTTTGAACCCCTGTACTGGTATGTGTGTGACAGGCGATGCTTAGGTTTTAGTCTCCAAGCCCTTCTCTGCTGTACTTTGCCTCTGTCTGTCCCTCCCACACACTCTCTGGTGGATATGGAGTTGTACACCTGCTCAGCAGCAGCTTGTGTTTTGTAAGTGATGATCATGATCAGGTGATGGCCTCTACACCTATTGCAGTCCTCCTCTAGCTGATTGCATGTGGAACAGCTGTGATGATGTTCCCATTGCCAATCACATAGAAACACAGTACAATATCTAGGAACATCATGTTGATGTTTGCCCATGACAGTCGCTGTGAGTGGTTCCTGGATCTGGTGTTTGGTAAATGGCATCAAAGATGATATCTGGATGTTCCTAAAACAACATACACAGTGGGAAATAGCCTAAAGACAGGAAGGTGATGTGCCAGACATGACTACAGCATGTAAGTGTAGCTATGCTTCATTGAGACTACTGCCTGTTTAACAAGTTGTGTGTGGTAATGGCTATTCTGCATGTTTTAAAACTGACAAGACAGTGCTCTGTTTGTGAGGGACCCCCATCTGTAGGGCCATCTGTGGACTGGTCAATGTGTGGAACCATTTGTTTCCTTTGTTACTCACTGAACACACATCTGTGAACTGCAGGGGCATAGTGTGAGGATTGCAGTCAGTACATGGTGATAGTGATGAGTTACTGCCATCGCATTCCTGATTGGACATATGTCACATGAAACAGTGGTATGACAGACACTGTCTGGGGTTCTCAGTGACATGCCAATAATGGGCCACTGTTCATAGCTGCAGTCACAAGTCTTCTACACTTTGTACAGATGTCATGCAGTATATATGCATGTGCTGTGCTCCCTCTGCAAACGTATACCATCTGTTGTGTTGGGTTGATGGTCATATCTATGCATGCTATTATAAGTAATCCTGAATGCTGTTGACTATTACTAAGCCATATCTGTGTTTAAACTGCAACACCATAGGCTGTATGGGTTTGGAGGTCCCAGCAGAACCTCCTGTCCACTTCAGCTGGCCATGGCACCGGGCACCTGCACATCTGGGGCCCAGCCTTGGACCTTCACCTCTGTTGGCTCTGCACCACCTTCTGGTGGAACCGCCACTGAGGATGGGGCTTGTCCCCCCTGGAAGCAGGTCCAGACAGGAACATGTCCACTGTTGTACAGATCCGGACGTGGTGCGTAGGGGGCTCAATCAGGGGTTTTGAGGCCAGAGATGCCAGCTCGAGGGCAGTGTTTCACATTTACAGGGTGAGCCTGCTCCTCCTAGACAGCCCCCAGCACTGCTACCTTTGTGGCTGTTTTGCTGCAGTGGTGGCTGCCCATGGCTGGGGACCTCTGTCCCACTGTTTCCATCTGGGGGGTCATGGGCTTGTGACTGCCGAACACCCCTCTCCGTCTGAGGTGTATCCCCCCACATCTGTCATATACTGACCCTGTATGCTGTCTTGTCTGTATCCTACTTAACCTATCCTCCACGAGCATACCTACTCTCCTTCCCCCACATCCCACTTTCACCCTACAGAAACCAAAGGCCAGTCAGTTCCTAAAACAACATTTGCCCCATACATAGCTGTCCATTTCACACACGTGTCCACTGGACACATGTAATCCTTTTAATATGCATCACAACATACTCCAGTTGTCCTCACCCCAGTCTCTCAGGCACGCGATCCTTTTATGCATATGACTCCTAAAGGTTCCAGGTACACGTGATGCAGATGACCCCATTGTACACACAACACCACCGGTCCCTCTATGGTTACCCCGTTTACCTTTTTCATGATAATGATGTTGCACACAGCACCTTGCAAGAGTACTGTTCTCACATAATGATTGGACAGGAATTGTGTTAATGTAAATAAAATGCACAGAGTGATGTATTTGGCCAATGTACAAATGTTTGCTTGCATTAATGACACATGTCTGTCTGAGGGAGTCTTGATATTACATAGGACACCACTACATAATACAGGCATTGCTGGTGTTTCCCTTTTCATTTCTTTGTAATGCTTTGTTGTCACATGGGATGTTCTTGATATATCTATATATATGTATGTATCTATATCTGGACATAAACACTCACACATACATCTACATGATGAAATACATTTCCTATACAGTTGAATGACTGCGCTGAATGATATATTTGTGATAAGATCCAGTATCTGTTATCTGCCATGGCTTAGTGGAAAATCACAATAACTGTGTGTGCAGGGTCCTGATTTCAAGCCTTGCAGAGGCCGTTTATTTTGTTGCTGGGCAGAACAAGGCTGTTGGATAAGGAGTGATTAAGGCACATTAAAGCAGTTGTGAGTGGGTGTGCGTGGGTTTATATGGAGCTAAGCAATGCTAACCTCCGGTTACAGTTTCTTACACTAGCCTCTATATTGCTTCACTAGTGTAATACTTGCATACTGGCAGCCAAACAGGCTTACACCCACTTGCTCCAGCACTTGCATATGCACTGCATTTGGTGTTTGCATCTGACACTCACACTCATGGGTGGGAGTGAGGACGACTGTCTGGTGGACCCCAGCCATAAACAAACTATACAATAGAAGGAGGAAGCTACTAAATGATAGAGCAAAATCCCAAAAAGGGAAGGCATCACTGATCAGTATTAGCAAAAAACTACGGGCACACATAAAATTGTCTAAGGCCAGCTTCGAGAGAAAAATTGCACAGGACACTAAGGATAATCACAAGGCTTTCTTTAGTTATGTTAGGAACCTGGGTGGTAATTCCCAGATATGCTCAGAATTAGTCCAAAATGACAAACAATACACCGAACCCACAGACATTGCCAACATCCTAGCTGACAAGTTCAGCGCAAACTCCCCCTCCCACCAAAGGGCAAATATCTATCCCAGCAGAGTGCTGCCCCCCTGACATCTCAGATGCTCAGGTAAGAACCGCCCTCTCCAAAGCAAAAAACACAGCATCAATGGGACCAGATGGTGTCCCGGCTCGCCCTACATGAACTCCAAGAAGAGCTAAACCCAAACATAAAACTACTGTTCAGTCTCAGCCTTACTACAGGATATGTGCCCAAAGAGTGGCGTACAGCAACAGTGGTTCCTCTCCATAAAGGTGGTGCCTCAATGGATCCTGGAAACTATCGCCCCATAAGCCTGACTAGCTTGGTCTGCAAAGCTATGGAAAGGATCATAATGGACCTCATAAATAAAGATATTGGGGACCTACAAACACTGGATCCTACCCAGTTTGGCTTTGTTAAGGGCAGATCCTGCCTCTTAAACCTGGTTGATTTCTTTGAAACAGTCACCAAGGCCATTGACGAGGGGAAGGTGGTCCACACAGCCTACCTGGACCTCACAAAAGCCTTCGATACAATACCCCACTCGGCATTAAAGATAAGCTCACCAGCTTAAAAATAAACCCTATGTCACTAGATGGGTTGCAAACTGGCTCAAGGACAGAACCCACATGGTTAGAATTGCTGGAGCCATGTCAGACTCCAAACCAGTTACAAGTGGTGTCCCACAAGGCTCAGTCCTGGGACCTCTCTTGTTCGGTATATATTTCTCGGAGGTACAGGCCAACACGGAAGGACTGTGGCTGACCAAGTTCGCAGATGACTGCAAACTGGGCACCATAATCGACTCTCCAGTCGACACAAGCATCCTCCAAAAGGGCCTCATAGAAACAGACAACTGCTGCCAGAGCCATGGCCTCAAGCTAAATGCCAAAAAGTGTATAGTCATCCCCTTTGGCAAAAACAAAGTGCCCAGAAATTACCACATAGGTGGTAATCCATTAAGTACAGAAGACGTAATTAGGGACCTGGGGACCCAAGTTGATAGCAATCTCTCATTTGACAACCACGTGGCCAAAGTGGTTAGAAAAACATTTATATAGCCCACCTAATCATGAAGGGATTCACATCTAGATCAGGGGCGTCATCGTGCCTCTTTACTCATCCCCTCATCAGGCCCATAATTGAGTACAATGCCTTTTGGGATGTACCTTACCAAACACCTGCAGCAACTGGAAAGACCCCAAAGTACCTCACCAAGAGGATCAAAGGGCTCAAACAGATGGCATATGCTGCCCGGTTAAAGAAACTCCAGCTCTACTCAGTGGCATACCGCCTGTTCAGAGGCGATCTGTGCCTGATGTATAAAGCCGTCCAACCCGGAATTAATGGACATGCTGCACCTCAGAAAATCCAATCCATCGAGCTCGTGCGAGAGACTTGAACCTCATCACTGAAATAAATAGGACATGCTGGAGGGACAGATTCATAACCCTGAGGCTCCCTTCACTCTGGAATAAAATCCCAGTCCAGGTTAGGCAGAGTCCCTCATTGACTCTCTTCAAGAGGAATCTTGATGAGTGGATGGGAGATCATAGGTTTACCCTGGGTATCACTTCTGTGTCACTGTTAGACAGAGGCACAGTATACTAACCTCGAAAAAGGGCATAGCAAAATAAATTTAAAATGGGTGGCGAAAGCCAAACACATTCTGGCTAGGCTTATAAATGCCCTAGGGCAGATAGCCTAGTATGATCCTATGAACCTATGAACAATATTACCTTGTGATGCCTATTACATCGGATTACATGCCTACAGTATCGGGAATGGCTGCCCATTAGGCGAAAGCATGCCATTCAACTACGGAATCTGCGGCCTGTCCAGAGTTTGATTCATATTATTTCGGAGGTACAGGCCAACACGGAAGGACTGTGGCTGACCAGTTCGCAGATGACTGCAAACTGGGCACCATAATCGACTCTCCAGTCGACACAAGCATCCTCAAAGGGCCTCATAGAAACAGACAACTGCTGCCAGAGCCATGGCCTCAAGCTAAATGCCAAAAAGTGTATAGTCATCCCCTTTGGCAAAAACAGTGCTTAGAAATTACCACATAGGTGGTAATCCATTAAGTACAGAAGGCGTGGTAGGGACCTGGGGACCCAAGTTGATAGCAATCATTTGACAACCACGTGGCCAAAGTGGTTAGAAAAACATTTTATAGCCCACTTAATCATGAAGGGATTCGCATCTAGATCAGGGGACGTCATCGTGCCTCTTTACTCGTCCCTCATCAGGCCCATAATTGAGTACAACGCCCCTTTCGGGATGTACCTTACCAAACACCTGCAGCAACTGGAAAGACCCCAAAAGTACCTCACCAAGAGGATCAAAGGGCTCAAACAGATGGCATATGCTGCCGGTTAAAGAAACTGCAGCTGTACTCAGTGGCATACCGCCTGTTCAGAAGCGATCTGTGCCCTGACGTATAAAGCCATGTCCAACCCGAATTAATGGACATGCTGCACCTCAGAAAATCCAAATCCCATCGAGCTACGTGCTCGAGAGACTTGAACCTCATCACTGAAATAAATAGGACATGCTGGAGGGACAGATTCATAACCCTGAGGCTCCCTTCTCTCTGGAATAAAATCCCAGTCCAGGTTAGGCAGAGTCCTCATTGACTCTCTTCAAGAGGAATCTTGATGAGTGGATGGGAGATCATAGGTTTACCCTGGGTATCACTTCTGTGTCACTGTTAGACAGAGGCACAGTATACTAACCTCGAAAAAGGGCATAGCAAAATAAATTTAAAATGGGTGGCGAAAGCCAAACACATTCTGGCTAGGCTTATAAATGCCCTAGGGCAGATAGCCTAGTATGATCCTATGAACCTATGAACAATATTACCTTGTGATGCCTATTACATCGGATTACATGCCTACAGTATCGGGAATGGCTGCCCATTAGGCGAAAGCATGCCATTCAACTGTACGGAATCTGCGGCCTGTCCAGAGTTTGATTCATATTATTGGTGTGTTCCTCTTACAATCTGCACCTGTCTGGCTAATACATGGGAACTGACACTCTTCAATACAAACAAGTAATTGGGTTTTGGAAGCCACATCCTTCAGCCGTGTCATGCTACTGCATACCTAATATTCTATCATCTTTCTAAGGTTGTCAGTGGAATATGTGCTTTCTGTCCATATCAGACCTCTCATACGATTGGGGAGAAATACCAACTTAATCAGGGACACGTCATAACAACATCAGGGATACATTTAAATTATTGGTGCTATTAACCTGACACATTCATAGACTCAGAGCATATGAATTCATACACATTTTCTGAGGTAAATGATGTTTATAACTTCTAATTGTTGTCATTATTCATTACGTGTAATTCTCCACCTTTCCTCCAAATGTCACTAGTTTTAGGAGTGATTAAGTGGGACAGAGTTGGAAATTCAGTCGAAATCAGGGATGTCCCTGAAAATCGGGGACATTTCAGAAGTATGGTCCCTATTTGTTCCCCCAATGGTTTATGTCCTTCCAGTGGATTTGCTCTTAGGGGTTGAGAGGTATGGGCATCAACTATGCCCATTTCAGAATATTACTTACATCCCCAAGGCAGTCCTAATACAATTGCACCAGCCAGCACCTGCACACCTAGGCCCATAATTGCATACCCATAGTTACCCCACCTGCCACTCCTCTACAGCACTCATCCTTACTGTGGGTGCAGGTGGGGTATAAACACACCACTGCACACTGCCCACTCTCCCTGTGTTGGGACACATGTCGTATGTTGTGCTGACCCATGGGTTATCAGGCTTGCACAACCTACTGGTCCATGTACATCTAGAGCCTGGGTTGATGAATCATTACTGGGACTGTCTCCAATGATCATTAATTTTTGGGTGTCCCACAATGGACATCAATGCTATGTTTCAAGATTAGACATGGCAGGTCTCTCCCACTGGTTGTATCCTGCCGGTGGTCTGGGAAGCAGTGGTGTGTTTACTTTTATTGTGTGTCTATATGTCTCACCGGCCTAGCTGGGGGGTGGGGGGGTGGGGGTTGATGCTATGTGTTAAATGTTTCTTTATTGGACCCCTCACCCCCATACGCACGGCCTGTGAACATATGTAACTCGTAACTGCTGTATCATATCCTAGCTCAACACATGTGTATAGTTAAAGTCATATATATATATATATATATATATATATATATATATATATATATATATATATATACACATATATATCTGTATATGTATATGTATGCATACATGTATATATTTATATATTGCTGTTTTA